>NC_049980.1:24427299-24492740 GCF_000003815.2 Branchiostoma floridae | reverse complement strand
TGCAATGTATATTTACCTTTTCGGTTTGTCTCATTTGTAGGTGTTGGGAGAGGCAGAGGCAGAAGAAAGTAAGTGAATGGCAGTTGATACATCAAATGAAATAAAGCACAGCAAGCAGAATTGTGATACTATTCATGCAAGTTTCCTGAAACATTGCATTTTTTTATATACATGACAATGATGTTTAACGTAAATGCCAACTTTTTGTGATTTCTATTCAAATTACCTTATACCTGAACACAACCCTCTGTGCTTCTGTTTTGATAACAGAATAATAAATGCAGGAAGATTCAGAAGACTTTCCAGTAGCTCTCCTGACAAGGTAGACAAGAAGGCCAAAGGTATGTTTTTACATGTTACAAGAGTTTTGAATGAGCATTCTTTGTAGAATTTGAATACATGTTACTCAACTTACAGTAATACTATCCAGGTGATAAAGGTCATGGATGTGAAAATTTCTTGCTGTGCCACAGAATGTTGTTAGACGAATTTGCCCATAATTTATGAAGAAATCCACCACATTTTGCCAGACTCAGAGAACAGCCTGCAGCACACGGTGCACCAGTCGGTGTTCATGTCCGCCATGACGCCCTATCCAGCCAAGGAGCTCCCCCTCTGCTGGGATCAGCACGTCAAGCTGCTGCCGGGCGTCGCCAGCCTGAAGGGCAGCGACATCTCCAAGTGGACCATTGAGCAGGTGGCAGACTTCGTGAAGACACTTCCAGGCTGTGAGGAGATGGGCAACGTCTTCAAGGACGAGGTAAGGAGGTGCAGGACTAGTTGGAGGGGGGTAGGTGAAAGTTTTGCCAAATAGAATGTGGATGCGAGAAGGACTACTGAGTGGGTTAAAGAGAATACTTTAGAAATGTGCACTGGAAGGTGAAGTGAACAGAAGAGTATGAAGACATAATGATAAGAAGAAAGCAAAGTTGCAGTTAGACGTAAGGTGTATGTAGATGTACATACACAAGTATGCGGGGAAAGTTTGCTATAGTTTAAGAAATGAGGTAACGAGCAGTGCTGCATACATTTACAGACAGAACCAATTATCTCTTACCAATTTCAAGGGGAGAAAGGAAATCCATGTTGAGCAGTGTCATGTTCCGGTTTGAGTTACCTAAGCTACTGAGTTCTAGTAAATTCTACACTTTTCCTTTCAGCAAATTGATGGAGAGGCCTTCCTGCTTCTGAACCAAGCAGACATAGTGAAGATCATGAACATCAAGCTCGGCCCTGCCGTCAAGATATACAACTCTATCCTCATCCTGAAGAATGAGAACATGAACGAGGGCGCTCCTGCATAGATGTGCAGGGCAGGGCAACTTCTTGTCCTTTTCCTGAAGTCTGTGTTTGTTACTGAGTTTTATTTTAAATGCTTGTAACGTCCTTTCTGTAGCTGGGCTGTACTGTGCAGGGTAATAATAGTATGAGGTTGTGAGTGAAGACAGTACTGGTATGTACGTGTACATCATGTATGTTTAACTTTTCAAACTCTATTTTTGGTGGCCTACAGTGGATAAGAAGTCTCTTGGAGTCAAAATAAAGAAACCAAAGGTTCTACCAAGTATTTTAAAACCTTATGGCAATAAAGTATTGTAAGCATTGGAGCTTAAACTGTCCCAGACAGGCATTTTTGGTTGTGCTGTACATGTACATGTATGTATTCAATAAATGACAAATACAAAATGAAATACATTCACAAAATGTTATATTGAAAAGGTGAGTGGGTATTAAGAAGGATAGATCAGCTTTAACCCATTTATGTGTATTTACATAGCGAGAGGTTATGAAGTGTACAAAGTATAATTCCCTTGTCTTGGTACACATGGACATTATTTGCACCATTGATAGAATACATGAATTTGTTTATGTCAAACAGTGGCTTATTATAATCTCTGAGAAACTTGAACATTCAGACATTGTAAGAAAGGTGATGTTTTAAAGTGGAATGTGGGAGAAATATGGGTCTGTTTGATGCATGGTACATGAAATGATTGTAATATGTTAGCACTATAGACTAGCCAAACTGTTTACATGGATTTTAATGCTTTAACTAGGGCCAATCCAGTATAAAGTGTCCCCAAATGTTCTATGCAGAAAAGAATGCTGTGTGTTGATGAAAAGCAGAGGATATTTTCAGCAGAATGAAATATTAACATGTATACCTATGAATGCCTATTTAGAACCTTGATGGATAGACGATATGAGACTGATATTAAGCAAATGTTAGACCTCAGAAACGCTATGTTAAGTTCAAATCATTTAGAAGTTTTAAATGTACCTTGGTGTGTAGTTCTTGTCAAAACGGGGGTGGTGAGATGCCTTGTATTGTTTATTTGGTTTTATCTGATGTCTGTAAGGTGGCTTGCTGAATCAATGCAATGTAATAACTAACAAAAACTTGTTAAAAAGTAAACACCCATACCATGTGGTATTAGGCTGGAGCACCTAACCCTGACACCATCCACGGTGTCCCCATACAAAATAATTTTGAAGCAGGGCGTAGAATATTGGGAGAGGTTAAAACAGGTCCCCATTTCATTTAACCAAATGTCTAAGTGTTCAGCAGTGGACACTGCGAATTCATATTATTTTATGATTATTGCATAGATGAAGTGACAAATACTCTTTGAGTACTTTTCACAGGGTAAATGCACATGGCTGAAGGCAATTTAAAGATGAACTAACAGGAGTGGGACAAGTGTGTGGCTAGGCCCTCATTTAAGTTTTATTATTATTTTGCTTGGTTTTAGCGAAAGTTTCCAATACTAGTATTTTTCAAGTTGTATCCACTGTCTATGAGTATGAATCAAAGTGAATGTATGTTTGGGATTCTGAGACAAGTCTGCAATGAGTTTCTTGTATTTAGTCACTTTTCACGGTTATGTGACATACATGTAGATAAACTATTCAGTGATGTTTTATTCAGTATTGATACTGTTATGCTTAACTTAGAGGGAAAGTGCAGTGCTCTTAAAACATTCCTTGTATGAAAAAAAGCAAAGGAAATAAATCAGCCATAAAGTTACATGACGTGTGTTTTGTATGTGTTGTTGCTCAGTTGTTGGCATCCTTTTGTCATATGAGATAATGGATGATTGTGGGTAACACTAGCACAATTCTTCATCATAGACCTAAATATGAGTATATGCTTGCATGGTGTTCAACAGGCAAAGTTACAGACCATGTATTTTCTTTTAAGAAGAGCAGATATTTCCCCCATGGGATATTATTTAGCTTTATCTGTGCCTTCTCAAGATAAATTTCATGACATTTCAATAAATAGGGTGATAATTGGCTAGTAACCTTACACATAATAGATTGGGAGGGGAGAAAGGGCAGTATCACAGGCACAATTATGAGAGAAACAATGCATAAACTTGTTAGATGTTTATTACATGGAATATCTATTTTTTTGGAATAACAATAAAATTGAGGCTACACAATAGTGGTTTCTATTGCCACAATTATACTAAATACAGTAACTGCAAAACATAAAACACTACATGTACATTACTACAATGATTATTACATAGCTATAATTATCAACCATCATAATGGCTGAACATTTATCAAACATTCATTTCACATTTTAATGTTTGAAGATATACATAATGTTACAAGTTATTGGTAAATGGTGAGTTGCACTTTGATGGGTAAATGATATGCATTGACGCACTGATCGCTTCAGACCAGTCATGGGTCTTCCATGCCCTCAGTCACCACCCAACCTCCACCATGTGATGTTCCCATCAGTTTAGTGGAGTTTGGCATCACCAAGGGTACATGTGACTTTCATCTGTTCTACACAACTGGCCACAGTAATCTTTGCACACTGTGCCTAGTGTTACAAGAACATCATTTGTTGCCAGTACAAATTGTTTCTGGCGACAGAACTTGAAAATAAGAGTTTTTCAGTAACTTATGTGTAATTTGCTAGGTGGTGGTTTTAGTTTCCATATAAGGTACAATGAATTACATTCATGTTGATTCCATTGAATATAGTCTAAGGACACAATATCTAAGACATATAAAGAAAAAAATATAAAACTGACATTGGTAGAAATATTAAAGGCAAGTCTTGGGACGAAGAAACAAAATTGGTAAGGTAACTAGGGGAGGTAGCATTTCAGTGACATGTAAAGCTTGTTAAATAGCATGACTTTACAGCAATTCTGTTTCCCTGGGAAAACAAACAGTTGCAGTCTGTTTTAGAGTTTTAATATATGGGACATCAGTAAACAGTGTTGTTCCTGTGGTCTATATGGTCTCAGTGTTGGGGGAGATTGGGAGATATACTGCATCTTTGTAAATGTAAATGGTCCCTATTGTACAAAAGGCAGCATGGGCAAAATGCTACAGCAATACACAACTGCATCTTTAGAGCCAACAATTAATGCTACTAGCACAGCAACAACATGTTTGACTGTACAAAAAATAAACAAGTGCACGGATATACTATACTATACAATACAGTACATTTAAAAACTGTATACTTTACTTTAAAAATATGCTGCTAGTACTAGTAGTAGTGCACTCAATACTAGTTACAGTGCAGACAGGTGCAAGTGCAAATATGGTCACATTTATGTAGAGAATAAAGCAACCAACATCATAATTCATGTAGAAAATGAAAATCAACGTCAAAAATATGGATACGAGTAGCTTTTAAAATTCAAAATACAATGTAGACCCTGCTTGGTGAGAAAAGTTAACAATAAGAAGAGAGGCTGTTGCTACCAGATTTCTGTTTAAAAGCTGGATTCTTAAGAATGTCAACATCAACATCGGTAGTGATATTTTCCACTGTTTCTTGTAAATAAAAAAGGACAATCTGCAAGAAAACTGCAACCAATACTACAAACAACTGATCTCTCGTACTATGTGGGGTCAGTTGCATATCAAAATGGATACAGCAATGTTCAGTGCTATCACAAGCAGCATTAGGATCAAATGAATATTAATAACCAACAGTTACTTTACATCTTTGCTATTGATGCTAACGAAGACTTTGCTTTGGTTGTACAACATAAACATTATCAGTTATTATTTTTTTCTTGGGTTTACTTTTGCGGTCTATATCACAGTCACCTACATGTACTGACGTACCACTAACACCATATCCTACAAACATAAAGATCATGCATCCCTGACATTGTTCCTCCCTTTTCATGCCATGCCATAAAATCACTTTCCTACATTTTCCATGCACCCCTCTCGCTCTTCCACCATCTACCTCTTACCTTCCAATTAAAAACAACTCAACCTGGAGCCAAATGTTTTGTAGTAAAATTTAGCTGAAGGAATTAAGGTATGATGAGACATGTAAGGAAATACGGTGACTCAGATAATGTATTTCGGTGAGATTAATCAATGTCTGGTTCTTTACACGAGGCGTGGCAAAGCAAATATTCTGTCCAATCTACCAAAGCTGGTTTTAGTAATGGGTTGAAAATATGTGCAGTATTCAACACCTGCATAAGTCTTTTGTTTGGGAGAAGGACTCTAAGGTGATTAAACACAGCTTAATTAAGAGGCACTATATGAACTGATTATGTTATGTAATTACTGATTACAGTAAAGGAGAAAGGTCTTATGTAAGGCATGAAGTGACCAGATTTACATTCCTAAGACGTATCTAGAAATAACTTAAGCTTTGCCTTAATAATGTGTATAAGTGAGGCAGGTAGCTACCTTAAGAATGGCAAACACATGGCAGCATGTAGTTTCCTTGTGCATATGCATAACTAAAATACAGCCAGTTTTCTACCTCAATATATAGGCTCCATGCTGTGGAATATAAATATGGGCATATCACTTTGGCTTTTGTTCCTTATGTTTGGCTGAAGCTTGTAAAAAAGAAACCCTCCTGTAGCGTCTCCTCCTGCCGTGTCTAGCGAGTCACCCAGCGCCGCATCGTCTCCTCCCAGTCCGTGCCCCCGTCCTCGTCGTCAGTCCGGATGTAACTCTCCGCGTCGTCTGTCTGTACGTAGCTCTCCTCGTCTGTCTGTGTGCTCAGCCTCATCCCCCGCTGTAGAGGTGCACAACAAAACATCAGCAAATATCTCAAGATGTCACAACAGAAGTTCTGCTGTAGCCAGGGGGCTCAAACCTAATCCTTTCTTCCAACAGACCAAATTTAATAAATATCCATCCACAACTTTTGGAGTTACGCTATTCACAAACACACAGACACACACACATACAAACATATCCTTATTGATAAAGGTAAACATACAACAGGTTATGACTTGTCAAGTGCATGGGTAGTTTTACAGGAGAAAAACTACACCCTACTCGCCATTACATGTATACAACAGGAAAGAAAGCAAGACATGCATGTATTTATTGCTGCATCCTAGCACTATGGGCATAATATAAAATATAATGCAGCAGTATTTCACAATCATTGCAGCAGTATTTTTTATTGTATTTACTAGCACTTATAAAGTAAACCATACATAAGTATTAACTTAAAACAATATATCACTGGCTCGGAAATGTCCATGCACACCCATCCTTTGAAAGTTGTTTTTCTTCAAGAACAAAGTCATTCCTGTCTACAAAAGTGACATTTTAATGTGTCTAAATCTGTACCACTATTCCTGAGGGTTTACTTTGTTATCTGGAAAGCGGAAGCTGTCATGACAGATGGCTTAACAATGTACGTACGAGTATCCCTCTGGCCTATACGATTACTAATCACACACTTGGTACCATGTGGGTAATGACTGATTGATTACATATAGCTGCTTTTGCCTGATTAAAAGTGGCTATGATGTTAAAGTTCATTCCTGCTATGCACACAGCTCGGGGATAGAGTACTAGTGGGAACTCAATATGCACAGACATCACAGCAAGCAAGCCGCAAGGCCCAAGCACACAGGAACTAAGAATATTGTACGATACAGTCAGACAATACATGGTAAAGGCTGAAAAAGGTCTGGGGATGATACTTTATCTACCTGCTGGTAAGCACTCAATCATATCACTATATGACATACATCCATACACAGTCATCAGCCTTGATAAAATAAATATTTGCTGAATCAGATTCAGGTTAATGTAAAGTCAAATGGAAAAGCAGGCTTTCTTCAGGTTGGAAGCACACTTTTGCACATGTTAAGTCTAGGGCACAGTAACTATTGATATTTGTGCAGAAATAATCATTTATAATGGCAAGCAAAATCCAAACTCAACATTGCCTTCATACCCACACAAGCAAGGAATCTTACAACATACACATGTAGGTGTTACAGTCATTGCAATACTTTGCAGCGCAACACATTGTAAGAATGCAAATCTATTGACCCGGGGGTAAAAAAAAATGCAGCGAGATGCAAACTCATGCTGAACAAATAAAAAGTCGCAGTTGCAGCCACAGCCCTGGAGCAGGCCAGGAGCAGGGGGAGGGGGGCAGCTGGCAAACACTTCCATATTTTACTTACCTAGAAGGTGTAAGTGTACTGGTGACCTCCCTAATTCAGACAGCATGATAGGAAATCAGAGAGACACAGTGAAGAGAAGATGAGACAGAAGAACGATCAAACTACTAGAAGTCGTTAAAAAAACATTTAATTATAGCAGTGACCCCTGTAACAATGGAGGTCTAAACAAGTTCACTCAACCTTCTGGTTGCCAAACTCTGACCCTGCAAATTTATCTGTGCAAAATGTACATGCTACTTACCATTAAGTACCTGTTTTTACACATGCCAAAATTTCTCTACCCAGCCAGTCATTTCTTTTCAACATGTGCAATGTTCCGAATGATACCAGGTAACAGTTGGAAACATAGTTTTATCCCAAATGCAGAGTCTCAAAACTGGAAAGAACATATAACCCTCCTCCCATCATCTCACCTGACGCTCTCTCTCGTACATCTCATCGTCTGTCGTGTTGCGGTTCCACCGCTCCTCGTCTGTGCTTCTGATGTAGCTGTCCTCGTCAGTGCCCGAGGGATCCACACTCTCATCGTCTGTCCGCCCCAGGAAGTCTGCGTCCTGCCCCTGTGGCCCGTGACTCCGCCCGTTCCCGTGTTTCCCCATCAGTGCCCCCCGTTTCTCCCGAGGTAAGGTCTCTGCCTCCGTGATGGAACCATTTTGCCTATCGTCTTCTTCATCGCTGTCTTCAGCCTCTGTTTGGAGAAGATGGGACAGAAGTTCCAGGTCAGACAGAAAGTCACTATATGTAAAAATAAGTATAAATGTACATTCTACCAAAAGTACAGCTGAACTGTACACCTCTTACTTGTTACTAAAAATTCTGAATGTATCCAACATAGTAAAATGCTGTTTGCGAACATTTTCTCCCTGTTCATTAATCATGCAGACATTTCCAGGCTTCTCTGCTAGAAAAACTTTGGTATAGCCTTAAATTGAAACTTATCTTACATCATCTACTTAAATTAGTATCAACACACACCAGAATTTAGTTCCTTGACCAGAGAAGACATAGCGTTGGTCACAGAGTCCGCCGCCACCAGCAGGTCGTTCCGCAGGTTCCTCCCCGAGTTGGCCTGGCCCGGCCCGAAGGCCTGCCGCACGTCCCCGCCCACACCGCTCAGGCTGTCCGACCCCGGCGTGGAGGGGGTGGTGCGAGGGGGAGGAGCAGGGGGGGATTTGGCACTACCAGTGAGCGGGGACCCCCCCGGGGTGGAGCGGGGGGTGGGGGAGCTGCCGTGGCTCTTTAAGAGCTTCATGAGCCCCTCCAGCTGCACCATGAGCTCCCGGCGAGACTCCTGCAGAGCCGACATGCGCAGCTCCAACTCATCCTTCCTCTGCCTGGGGGACAACACAACTTCATACTTAAAATCACTTCAAGGGTAATACTGTTGTTGTGATTCAACTTTCTCCCCATTGAGCGACTAAGTTGAATGCATTAAAAGATAACATGCATTTTTCAGAGAATATTATTTTTAACACAAAGAAGAAGCTGAGTTTATATCTTAATCACCAAATCAAACATATGAAGGAAAACGTAATCACCAATTTCAGACTGTAACATATCTTCCTCATCACCTCAATGAAAAATGGAGGTAGTTACTGTTTTGCGTGTCCGAACTTCCAACTATTTGTGGTAAACACAACTTCTGGATGAATTGTGATGATATTTAGTATGTGGGTAGGTTTGTTTGTTTGTTTGTTTATTCGCACACAAGTGTTACATTAAAACACAAAACGAAAACAATGGATAAAACAGGTGCAGGAGGAGGGAAAAAGCTTGGGAAGCTTATACTTAGCCCTCCTCCTTTAAACTAAACAAAATTGATTATGATATATAATAATAAAGTAAAGTAATACATAGAATAATAATGATACAATAAGGATAAACAAGTAATTAATGGTATGAATTAACAATGAATGATAAAGTAACGTAATATGTAGAAAATGATAATGATGCAATAAGGAAAACCATGTAATTAATGATTTGACTTAACAATAAATAATAAATCAGCATAATACTTAGAAAATGATAATAGTGCAATAAGGATGATCAAATAATGGAATGAATTAAGATAATATGATTTAAAAAAAACTGTGGCTACTACAGGGGGCTCGGATGGATTAACAGATGGATTTTCAGATTACGTTTAAAAGTCAGGAGAGAGGAGGTAAGATTCTTAAGGGAGGGGGGAAGATCGTTCCATATTTTAACACACTTGTATTTAACAGACATTTGGGCAAGAGAGGTTCTGAATAGGGGGATGTGCAGATTTGTGCTTTGGCGAGTTTGATAATTGTGAAACTGCGAGCGAAAATTAAGAAAGCTGTCAAAGGTCTCGGGGAGAGTATGGTTTATGTGTTGGGCTGTGAATAGAGCAAGCTAAAATCTGTTAACGTCATAGATATTCAAAATTCTAAGTTTCTCAAATAGTGGTGAAGAGTGAGTATAGAAACTCGAACATGTCGCAATGCGTAGAAATTTTTTCTGTAGAATTAATAAAGGGTGTAGAGAAGTTTTGTAGGCGTTTCCCCAAACAATATTACAATAAATGAGATATGGATAGATTAGACTGTTATATATGGTTATCAAGGTTCTCTGGGATAAAATATGTCTAATTTTCCCTATGATCCCGATAGTTTTTGAAATTTTATTTAATATCATAGCAATGTGGGGTTTCCATGTTAGCCGATCATCAATAAGTACTCCTAGGAACTTAGCCTGGCATTCTTGGGAGAGAGGAAGGTTCTTTAGGAAGATATTGGTATTTTTCTTATCATAAGTCTTGTTTTTACTACAAAAGATAAGATAGTACGTCTTTTTAATATTAACAGATAGCTTGTTGGTTTCGAACCATGTGATGACTTTTTCTAATTCCTGATTGGTTAGACGTATTAACGAATCATAGTCTGCATGTGAGAGGAAGAGATTTGTATCATCAGCAAATAGGATAAAAAAGAATATTTTGGATGCTTCAGCAAGATCATTAACATATATTAAAAACAATAAGGGTCCCAGAATTGATCCCTGGGGTCTTGGGAAGACAAAGGTCAAGGTTGACTATGGGCCTCCTGGCAGTCTGCTTTGGCACTACAGCAGCACATCAGATTTTTGTATCTTTTCCAGACATGCTATGGCCTTAATTCTTTTGGAAGCAGAAAGCTTTCATTCTTTGGCTACAGAGCCCAAACCTAACGTTACACCACTTTTAAGAAGTAGTGTAGGTTTGGGCTTGTCTACATTCTGGATCAAGAGTTCAAGGACTGAAAATGCTGTAGCACTTAACAACCAACACAGAGCTACATGTAGATGAGTCTGTGATGACAGTGAGTACCTGAGGAGCCTGAGCTCGGCCAGCAGTGTCGGGTTTCGTGACTCGTCCATCCCCCGTGACGCCTCGTCGTGTTCCTGCCGCAGGCGCTGGATCTCGCGCATGATCTCCCTGTACGAACACAGGCAACCAGACACAGATTTTCCTTATGATCCTAACACCCAACCAATAGGGCTGGGAGGACAATTCATTTTTTCACAGACCTATGGATTTTGCATCCGCTTCTTTGATTATTTTGGCATGTTAACATTGTATACTGACTTGGCTGCTGAAAGCCAGCTGCACATTGCATGTCAAAGGCATCTTTAAGTTGAACTCACAAGTAATAGGTATAACATTAGTCTAGCCAACTGCACATGGCTAGTGTGGCTGCACTGCCATTGCTTCTGACCTCCTCACTAGGGTTGATTACAAGTTTGAGCCTTCTTCCTGCAGAAGGCTTTTCTACCCATGTGCTCTTGGAAAATAGCAGGAGTCAGCAAGAAGACGGTGTCAGAAAACTATGACCCCTCCTTTTGCAGCGATTTATGTATTTGGACACATTACCAGTACTTGATACTTAAAGTGGTCACACATTTCTTTCAGGGCTCCACACATAGAAACAGGACTGGTCACTCTTTTTGGATTATTTTTTTCAACACAAAGTGCCGAGAGATAGTGAAATATCATCACGATCAAGGCAATCTTCACTCACATTTAGGGAGGGGGTGGGAGTCATTCTCAGCATTTATGTTACTGCTGGCTGTTGAAGGGGGAGAGGGCTCCACATCTTCATTGAGAAAGTTGTGTCTGACTTACCAAAGACATTAAGAGCTGCTGATTTTAACCTTGAATTTGGAATCAAGTACTTAAAGTACCACAAGACATTGCACAACAGGTGCAACCTTCTTGGATACATGTGTACATCGAGGTATTATGCAAAATGCAAAACCGTATACACGTACATTGGAAGTGGAAGTGAAGGCTGTACTTTTTCAATCTGACAGGAGTAGGTCAGTGTGAAAAACATGCCCTCAAATTTACAGCACCCATTATCCATAGATCCTCTGACATCAAATACAGAACGTCTTAAATGAAACAAAAAATTTCTTAATGCTCATGCACCAAGAAACTCTGCTCATGCAAGACAGCACAGGAGAAGCCCTTACCCCTGCAGCAGGTTGTTAGCACCAGCTTGGAAGGGTTAGTGCCTTTGCAAGAGAGAGAAAAGTCTCCCTTCTGGGAATTAATGTCCAGCCTTGAAAGCTTCGTATGCAAAAAAAGGAAGTCAGCGGGTTTCTACGTTTGATTTAATAGGCTGCTCACTCTGTTAGTGGAACCAGACTGGCAGCCTACCTATTCTTGTGCTGACACTCTGACAAGAGATCAGTCTGTTCTCTCAGCCACTGGGCCAGTTTTTCAGCCACCTCGCGGGGGCTGGGGGTGCACGCACAAACAACTCCAGTCAGGAAGAACAAATCATGGCCAAATATTGTCTCAAAGAGGATATTATCAATCTTGATGACTATTTAGTATTGCCAATGATAATGTTCCTATCCTATCCTAAGCATTCTTTCCTGTAGTAGCTTTGGACAGACCTAGAATAAGGCTAGATTGTCTAGAAGTTGTAAGAAAACAATCTTATACAATAGGGATGGGGGATACACATTGATATGTACAGATAAGTGAGTGGACCAATGGTTCATTTTCTGGCTTTGACAGATATTGAAAATGACAAAGTCCATGATGTACATGTATGTGGAGCCCTGAAAATGCATGCAGGGAATCTGGGAAACACTACTGTGGTGGAGTGAATCTTGAACCCTGACAAATGTTGGCAAATGCATCTACATCATTTTTAAAACTTGTGCAGCTGGACAATGGAACCCTGAAGGGAAACTGAAGACACTATACACACAAGGTGACACAACAGGTTTACACAGAAGGTTTACACAGACAGTTACTTCCACTCATCAGGTATAGCTTTGCAGCAGAAGCTGTGATTTTTGACAACAGGAAACATAAAGCGCAGGATCATTAGGAAATAACTACATGCAATTTTAATCGAAGTATGCAACATACGTACAACCCACATCCACCCGTATAAATTTCAGTCATTTTTCTTTCTGATATAGTTTTCCTTTCTTTCTCTGTCCTCTGTTTCTCTACACAAGGAATCATCAAAATGACTGTAACATCAGCATCATACAAACAAATGATCTTTTACATTTCTGTATTTCTGTGTGTGAAACTTTTTGTAGCTTGCAACAGGAAACTCTCAGTAACACTTGAAGCCTTAATCCCACGTTAACAAACTTTCCTTGACTTAAGGCTGAGTAATTGCTGACAAACAACCAATGATGATACATGTGCAGCTATCACCCACCTGTTCTTGTGCTCCAGCTCAGCAATGAGCTCTCGCTGCTGCCGGTTGGCATCCAAGTTGAGGGCGAGTTCCGTCCCTGGACTACGGGACTGGTGTAACAAGGGACTCACATCTACAGGAGTCGTGTTCTAGGGGAAACAACATGCTGTGTCAAAAACTTTCCTACGGCATCAATTACAAGGATACTCATCAGGTAACATCAACTCTCATAATTCTACAGGGTACCATAAAACTGCAATGTTTAAACAGAAGGCTTTCTCAGGAATATATCTGGGTATCTGAAGCTTGATGCTGCATTGAATTCACTTATCTTTAACATCGCATTTCTTGATGTCTGGCATATTTTTACTGTGGAATTTTTTCTTCTTCTAACATTCAACAGTCAAAGAGAGAGGGAGTAGGCTTTATCAAAAGTGGCAGTACATTTGGACATATCTAGTATATATCTACATGTATACGGATTTTAACTTACTTTTCAATGTTTCGACTAACAGAGTATTTGTTTCACACCAACATGCATGCTCAAGCTAGTGAGACTGCCACAACAGGCACATGGAAGCCTACCTGTTCGTTCTGTTCCGCAGCTAAGCGTGCTGCATAGCGGGCGATCAGGCGATGTTCGTCATCCATCCGAGTGGTAGAGTCCATGGTGTCCACAGGGAAGGCTCTGAAATTGGACAGAAATGTGAATCAGGGATGTTCTTCACCAAGCTGTTGGCATCTATTTCATACACATGCAAAAGAAGCAGTGGTATGATGGTGCTCCTAAACTAGTGGAATACAAATATATAAGCAGTAAGTGAGTAACACTGAACAGTACATGTACTGCTTATGGCATGTGACGAACATGAATATAAAAAAAAATGTAGCAATGCCTCACTACACTGATAGATAGGAACACACAAGAAGAACACATCTGACAGATGCACAAAGTGGTGATCTCTTGTTTCTAAGAACATTTGTCACTTGGAAGTGTGCATCAATGACTACATTTCCTGCATGTTTCAAGTGATCATGAGGTATACTGTATGGATTGATGGGCACAGAACTGAAGTTACAGGATATAGTGACAAATCATACCTCTGGTAGTATAAAGGAGCATTCTTGATAAAAGACAAGCTTAGACACATCATGTCCGATAGTCAATGTCCAAGGCACTGTAACTACAGATTTCCTTTACATTTTCCATGCCATGTCTTACAAATTGCAACCCTACTGACGGTCATGCAAACACTCTAAAATGGCAGTCTATCTTCAGATACAGGGATAATGCAACATCAAAACAAGCTCAACCAAACGGCAGAATGCAGTTAATGGTTAGGGGGACTGAACAGCTGGTAAGTCTCAGGGGGAATCACCCTTCAGACAGTTTAACAGGCCTCACTTCCTCTGTATACGCAACTTGGGAGGAGACGAGGCAATCCTGGGTTGGTAAACTTCAGGTACTCTTCAATACAGGGGAATGGGGTGGAATGGACAGAGAAATGAAGAATGAGAAAACAAAGAGGTGCAGTTATATTAATGTAAACACTTAATCCTTTTGTTGACATGGATGTGCCAATACTAAAACCAAATAGATCAGTAACACTAACAACTGACAGTCCCTAACATTGAGAGACATTCAAACGCCAGGACAACTAACATCCTTGTAAGCTGATTCAGTCAGGAAAATAGAGATTTTGAAATGCCTATATTGGGACAAGACACCCCTTTGTGTCATTTGAATAACTGTGTCTATTTATAGATGTTTCTGTATTTATATTAAGGAAGTCATTGATCATCATCATAAAAAAATAAACATCCCTTCACTGGCAGAACATGTACATGCTCTATAGCTAAAACATTATATCTGGTACATACTTGTTTATGGAGAAACAAAGATGCAGAGGACTGCCTGAAGTACCATTACTTCCACCAACCTACAATACAATACTGTGTACAGGACAAGAATACCAAACAGTACATGTATCTGACAACATGTCTGTATGTTTTTGGTTGATAAGCTGAAGTAATAGTTCCACGACACTGCAAGTATAGCAGGGGCTATACGAATGCGAGCTGGTGCCTGGCTGTCTGCCCTGGAAATGTTTCACAACATGGGGTACAAGGATGAAATGCTCCAAATCCTTTTCCAGCCACCCCAGAGACCAAGGCAAACAGCAAGATTCGTGATAGAGCACTGGCATATGATAGATGATGGAGGAAGCATAGCAATCATGTTCATGTACTTTACTGGAAATGTACAGGGGTGACAAATATGTTCACATTTGACATTTGTACAGTTCTGCGCATTAATCAATTTTCTAGATGTTTCAAAAGAACCAGACTTATGTACATGCCTACATGTGGGAAGTTAAGACAAATTAATATGTTGCTGCTATATACAGGTACATTTATTCTTGCTGTACCTAGAACTACCTCTAAATCTTTGATGACAGCCTTTTAATTAGAAATTGTTGAATGGAGTACAGAAAAATTGGCTGGTATCTTTTTCAGTCTCACATGACAAGGAGAACAGCAGTAGGTTGCATAAGTGATGTGACTTTACTCCTATTGTAGCCATACCCAGTATTGTAAGCTCACAACAATGCGTCAGCTCTGGTAGATCAAGTTCTGTAAAAACACTGGACACATCTTTTCAAGAATATGTTGTACAGTATATGACTAAAAAAACTGAATTCCAGGATGACTGGAGCATACCATGAGAGAAGCTTTCACCCATGTAACTTAAACTTAAGTTTTTTCATAAGTCTTGTAACAAAGCTGAAACCGTGTGTGTTGCAATCAAAACTTACAATTGCATGTCACAAAGCAAATGTTGTGATCAACTTTTGCATTTGATGTATTTGCATATTACAAAAGGTTAAAGACTTCTCAAAATGCTTGGGACAGAACTGTTTCCATCCTAAATAGTGTAGAACACAGCTACATACATGAACAACTCTCCTGTCATGAATTTCACCTATGTGAGCTTGGAAGTACAGCATGATAGAGACTTACCTTTTTGTAGGTGTGGTGTGCTCTGAAGAGATACTGGTGGCTAGGGCTGACTCATTAGCTAGAGCTGGGGGTGGAGAGGGTGGCCTGAAAATAATTGCACAGAACAGGTTAGGCTTAGAAACCTAGTTGCTTGCCATTGAAAGTAGTCATGTCAAGCAGTTCACAAGGTACGTGCTAATTTGTACATGTACAAAGCCATGGTTTTAAGCTTTCAAAGTCTGTCTGCTAGAAAATTTTTGGACTTGTTCCAGGCTCATAAAAGATTAAAATCAGAAACTAGATTTACATTCCACATGTATAAATACTAACTTGAATAAACCATGAGAGTGATCGTATACCCGCTATACCCCATAAAAATATCTTGTGACTTCAGTATGCGAGTTTAATCAAAGGGAATGAAAACACAAGGTTTTTTAGAAACACCAATGGGATTGCTTTAAAATACTGTTACACACTGAAGGAAGGGTCATTGTCAACTTGCTCTCTTGCTCTTATTACTCAAAGTGCTTTTCCTGGAGCAGTTCCAAGACCTGATGTATTTACTACTTCTTGACAGATGTAACTTAACTCTTAGATCTAGGGAGACAGGAATGACGTCACACTGAGATGGGTTTATATATTTCTGTAAATTCTACACATCCTCATCATCTCCTACTCCATCAAGGTTTGGGGCTGATAAACAGCTGCAATGTACAAGGCCACTGGGCAGATGTGAGAACTTACACGATGTTGGAGAGGTCCAGGGTCTGTTCTGGCTCGTCAGGGAACCTGGGGTGGTTTGGCTCGGCGTGTTTTGGCACACAGCGGAAGGACTTCTTCAGAGCATGTCCAAACTGTTTGGCTGGGGATTTCTGGGATGGAAGCACACAGCTTGTAAACTCAGGAATCTGCACTTGGCATTCAGAGTTGACTTTCTGTGTGACCAGGCTGCTAATCATGGCACGAACACCTGGTGAAGAACTTTCTCAAGAACTTTACGTGTACATTTCTATGCAGAACCTGTGGATGTCCAACCTTATTATAGTCATTTGATCTTTTAAAAATTTGTCCAAATGTCGCATAATTCAAAATCCTTTTTACTGTTACCTACAGAAGTTTTACTAGCAACTGGGAGAAAACTGCAAATATTCCTACTCTACTATGTGACATACATGTATTTAAGACTGAAAAAACTTATTGCAAATACGCAAGACATTGTTCCTGCTCTACTTAAAGGCATACCTAAGAATTGCAGGTTTTCAATACTTTCACAAAACGCAGGTAGGTATCTTAGAGTCCTGTAAAGTGAAGTCCTGTTGTGGCTACAACTCACTATTTTCAGATTACTACTTGTTACATGTAGTTAACGCTATTTCACCTTTATCCGTAGGGTAACCTTTATCCATTCTTTTTAAGAACAATGTATTCAGGGGTCGACAGATGATGGCTTCAAACTGCAAAATTTTGAAAATTTTGAAAATATCACAAGTTGAAACTACCGTCCATCGACTTGATATCCCTGGATACCCTGTTTAGCAACACAACGGATATAGGTTACCTCACAGATAAAGGTGAACTAATGTTAGGTTCCTACTACATGCTACTACATGCAACTAAAATGGCTGGATATCTGACTAACCCAGGATGAGTACTCCTTCATCTCGTGGTCCGTGGTGTGGTTCCCGCTGGTGTAGCCGCGCCAGAAGCAGTTCTGACACAGCTGGTAGTTGAAACACCGTTGGCACTTGTACCGGAACCCCATCATGGACTCCCGTTGGCAGTATGCACATTCCACTGGGTGGAAAACTACAGTAGAGACCAAGCAATTTTCGCTTACTAAAGATAATTTTTTTCAAAAGTTTCAAACATTCATGTAAGTAGCTAGTGAAAGGGTATGGTAAAGGGTAGCAACACTACAGTACATTTATCTCATGAAGGCATAAAGGGATAGGGTGCTGTTACAAACAATGTATCTGGTCTGACCGTCATTAATGTAAAAACTAATTGAAAATTGCTAGTCGTAAAGGTATAAAATGGTCCAACATATATACTACGTACAACAACAACAAAAATAACGACAAAAACAAAATGTTAGAATGTACTTGAAACAAGAAACAAAATCTAGCAGAGTCACTATTCTCATGGTACATTATGTAAGTTGTAACATACCATACCATGGGAATGGTGAGTCTGTATTATTATAAAGGCCTTGTCTATCTTTACAGTATATAAAAAAAAATTATAACATAAGGGAAGTCCCTACCATTCTCCACATTGGCCATCCGATGCATGAGAGGCAGCCACACCAGGCAGGGGGGGCCAGGGTCTGCCATCATCACATCCAGGAAGTCATTGATGGTCACACGCTGAAGGAGAAGAAAGAAAGTTTCCTATCAGCACATTCAAGTTCATTCTCGATACAGTCCAGGGTTCAGAAAACCTTATTTCTATTCTCTAACTCTCTGAGCCTGTTTTCATTGACTGCCTATTCGTTTTTTTACAAATTGCAGTTTTAGCCCAATGCCATATTTCAGCTTTAAATAAATAGCTACTGTGTGAAAGGCAGAGAACTGTTACCTTCCTTTCCTCACACAAGTCTTCACCAGTAAAAATGAAGAACAAAAGTTACTGATTTGGAAAACAGTCAGACTTTTCAGACATCATCCAATGTCACACAGACAGCAAATACTGTCTGAAATTTGAAAAAAATCATATCCAGTAAAGCTAAGGGCATATCCCGCCGTACATGCAAATATGTGCTGTCTACGTGCCAAAACATAAGTGGTAAGTACTGCCTACCTACAAACTCGTGGGGAATTTGACGGATTTTGGAGCACGCAGACACGCTGTAGAACTTTACGTGCAGGCAAAACTTTGTGTGCCATTGGGCTGTGGATTCACCCCACGTACCTGCCAGTACGGGCAACGCGCCTGCCCTGTACAGCCTGAACGTTTCAGAAATATGTGGCAGACATGGCCTCCAAAAAAACGTACGGACAAATTGCACGTACAGTGGGTTGTGCCCTTAGCTTTACTTGGATAACTATTATTTGGTATACTAATGCTGTCTACAAACATATTGATACAAAAAAAGGAAGTTTTCAGGTTTTCATTCTGTTTTTATTCATTTCACAGTCATACAGCATTCAAACAAGAGTTAAATCACCATTCATATCTGAGATGGAAATACTATTGATGTCTAATGAGTGGTGATGCATGAAGGAAAAAAGTTGTTGTCATGCACATGCAACGAGAAATAATGCAGACTCAGTGACTATGTGGTTTCTAGTACATGTGCATTATGGGGTTGGTTACACTTGTGTGAGGTTGGGAAGCAATTAAGGGTGTGAATTAACTCATTATTTGGTTATATATGTAATATATACGTGATGTGTATGCTTTGTTAAAAAGAGCCAGGGTGGTTGTTATAGGCTAAATTCGGCCTTGAAATACTTTTACTGCACAAAACTGTAAACACGTGTATAGATAGCCAGAGGGACACAACTTTGTAGGAGGGCTTCATGTAGCTACCCACAAAATTGTGTCATATCGTACAACAATAGATCAGCTGATGATCCATGATTTGGAGAAACATTTTTTTTCAAATTTAGACAATCATTTTTGTGACAGCCATGGCATGAGCATTCATCAAATTACCTATGGTAATGATGCATGAAAGGAAGTGGTATTTCAAGGCCTGTTTGTTACATTACCTCTGGTTAGGGATGGGACATCCGGCATTCACCCATCTACTGCCTATGAATAGATAAGAAAAGAGTGACTAACTTCAGGGTCTTGTACCTGGGCCGATTGGAAGCATGACTTGGCTGCTGTCTCGTTGTAGCCGAAGCTGGGCCCCTCGTACACGGCTGACGGCAGGGCCAGGGCTTCCTGTAGGAACTGGTCAAACTTGGGGTACACCAGCTGTCCTCGTGAGTCCGAGATCTGTGAGAAGATATCTGAAGAAGATGTGATAAATGATGTACATGTAGTTTTATGTTATGGAACACAGGGTAAATTAGAACGGTGATTACAAAAAAAAATTACAAAAACTTTCTGGATACATTGGTGATGCTGCCATTACAAAACCGCAATCCTTTTTGCAAAGAAAAATGCTCTTCTTATTCCTCATACTTGTTGGGCTTGTACCAAAGTGTCATATCCTAGAGTCTTTTGCTATAGAATGTGTTTTCTAAAATGTAGCCTTCTAAATTGCATTCCATTATTTATATCAGATTCCTTCCACTGTACAAAAGGTTTTAAACTTTCTCATCAAGGTCATAAGATTGTTGTTTCAAGGACACACTACACTTTCTAAAGCAGGAAGTTCATAAAACGTCTTGGCGACACGTCCAACCTCGGCAAGACAGGGAAGAACAGATGCTAAACAGGATAGTGAGTGTTGTTTCAGGACACACTACACTTTCTAAAGCAGGAAGTTCATATCAACAAGAACAGCAAGATCCTCACATCTGAGTTTGTCCACCAGCTTCCCTGCACACATGGTGGACAGCGCCATCTTGATGGAGAACACCGACATCTTGGCGAGCGCCTCCGGGTCGTACGCGCTCATGAGCCAGTTGAGCAGCAGGGAGATGGACTGGTCCACGTTGATCTGGTGGGTGGACGGCAGGCGCTTGTTGAGCTGGTACATGATGGACGACACGATGGACTCCACCCGAGACACGTTCAGCTCCGTGGTCAGCTCCAGCGTGTTCAGTCCGTTCTCGCGAAACGCCTCGATCATGTTCCAGATGTCTACTAAATGCACTGCAATGGGGAAGAAAATCATACAACGAACATGGTAATCAAACTATTGATTTGATTTGAGGAACCATAACTGTGTAACGTGTCCAAGTAAGATACCAAGTCTTCTTAAGTCTGTAGAAGGTTCGCTGACATCCCTTTTAAAGCCTTGGACAGACCCCCATGCAACAGAGGAAAAAGCATATTCGGCACATTTCACATTTCAAAGGCTACATACTATTAGTATTACATCTTTGTACTGACATGCCACTGTTTGAGATTTTTACTATATCATACTTTATAGCCCTGATTTGACTTACTTATAGCCTCGAAAGTGCAAAAAAATGTATTTACAAAAATGTATGCCATAAGCAAGACCTGCTGTTCCAGATAAAGCTTCTAAATCATTTATCTTGTGCATTTAGGGATTTCACAGATAGTCTCATGGCTGACTTTGTCATCAGACACATTTGATATCTCACACACCATGCACTGAAACACATTCTGTCGGATTAACAGTAAACCTTACTTACAGTTCGTCTTCTTCTGCACAAATCGCAGCTTGCATGCTGTTCGATAGGTCCCAAGGCGAATCACATCAAAGTTTTGTGTTCCTGAGGAAAGAGGGACAAGCAAATGATACTGCAGACATGGGAACTAGTATAATACACAATCCTTGGACAGTTCAAGCACAGTTAACTAGGACTAAGGATGAAATGGATCAAATCTAAAATCACCTGGGAATATCAGTATGAATCACAAGCCAAAGTTTAAGCTTGTAGCATTTCTTCGGGAACGCTGTCATTAGGTATCAATGCCTTAAACTGACTTTGTGTTGTTTCATGATGTTGTTGTTTATGTACTGTACTAGTCTTCTGACCAGGTTGCTGACAATCTGTTTCAACATTAAGGGTTACAAAAAAGAAACTTTCAGACAAAACATGTGTTCTTATGAAAAAAAATGATTCTTCATTTTTCAAGTCAATATTCAAACGTAGAATCTGTACTTACTCATTTCTGTCATGAGTTGTCTGCGTTCCACCATGGCTCGATGCGCTGGGTTTCCCTCAAGCACCCTGGAACAGCAGGTACATGTCCGATCAGTTAAGTCATAATACCATTGTTGACAGATCCATGCCACATGTTTGTACATACATGTACTGCGCCATGCTTTAGATATATACAATGTATTCTGCTTTGATTCGAACATGTACATATTACATGTAAATAATACATACCTACGAGCATTCAACAGTGTTTGTAACTTGAGATTCAAAAGTAAAAAGTCAAAATTGCATCTGAACACCAGTGATTACTGAAGTCAGAAATATCCCCCTCCAGAATATTCTAAAGGAATGCATGATTCCTCAGCAGTGCTTGCACAGAGGTTAACCTCCTTATTAAAGCTTGGTGCTTATAATATATAATTTCTCATGAGCAGTGCAAATTCTGCATGCCTGCAGGCTTGGGTGATGTTCTTGCTTCTGAACCCTCCAAAATGGCTAAAACACCTTTTGTGATATCAAAGCCTGAGGGCTGAGTTGTTCCTCAGTGTGCTAAATGGTAGGAATTGGTAGACCTGAATGGTGTTTCATGCATGTCATGTCCAACAGCTTTCTGGGCAGACTCCTCATAGACAGCCTTCCGTCATAACTTTTCAGTTTTCATTTACATCTTCCTTCTTTTTGTATATTTCCCTTAGTTTGGTTATGCTTATGTCTTTGTATATATATGTATAGTGGTGGCGTGAATATAAGTTGATAACCTGAGTGCGGCACCACTATGTCTGTCTTATCTGTCAAAGGGAATAATAAAAAAATAAAATTTCAGTCAAGCTGACTGGACACATCTTTGTGAAAAACCTTTTACATTCACCCACTGAAAACACCATTTGGTGACCTTAATCACAGATCCTATTAAAGTTGGGCTTAAATCTATGAAAAGGCCTGGAGGCAATGGCTCTGTCCATGACTGATAAGGCTTAAGCCAAGACCAAATCTGGCGGACGTGTGCACCGTGATTGAATCAATTACAGCACAAGTTTCACAGCTGCTTGCAGGGCAATGTCCACCAGTATGTACATTTGTACTAGTGTAACACTATGACTTATGAAAATAAAACAGCCCCAGGTATTAGATATGCA
Organism: Branchiostoma floridae; assembly: GCF_000003815.2. Classification (NCBI taxonomy): domain Eukaryota; kingdom Metazoa; phylum Chordata; class Leptocardii; order Amphioxiformes; family Branchiostomatidae; genus Branchiostoma; species Branchiostoma floridae. The sequence goes on along the minus strand of NC_049980.1, from coordinate 24,469,734 downwards.
GCAAAAATAAACAGTTTAAATAGACTATTAGTAAGTGGATGCATATTTTTCTTGTACAATATTTCAGAAGTGGCTCATGTCAATACACCAACTGGACAAGACTGCAAGAGAAACCATATGGCTAGGAAAGTTCTGTAGAATGCAGGATGAGTACTTATTTTCTTTATAAAAATTCTGGATTTAATAATTAATAATACTTACTGCATGGATGCTGGACTGTCCTCCATGGCCAGTTGCCCTGTAGGGTGAAAAGAAATTGATGAAGATCTAGTTAAGATCTAATAAATCTTAATATATATACTCTAATAAGAATTTAATAAGGAAAAGGGAAGCTTGGGACATAGCAGAAGGGAAGCTTGGGACATGGACATGTTCCCACCCATTGATCATCAAACACTACATCATGTACATATCCTATGTGTCTATATTGTCCACTCAATGGAGTATGACACAGCCCAAGTAAATTAACTTGGAACATTGAAATTAACTGTTTCTACACCTTTTGTGGTGGGAGCACCAAGAAACATCACATCAATATAGAGACTAAATTCTCTTTAACAGCCACATTTCCAGGCAGCCACTCTTTCTGTTCAATTTCAGACTTTAAGTTAATCCATATTTAGATAGGCAGCAAATCCCATGTTATAGAAAATGCATGATACAATAATATTCATTGCACAGACATGAAAGAAATAGTGAAATAAAATATATTGGACAGATTAAGGTCAATATATATTCCATCAACTCCAGCCAGAATACTTGCTCCAAGGCCTTTCTTTCTTAATCCCCTGAAATGATCTTTGAAGTCTTCATTTTGCATGTAGGTCACAGTGTAATCTCTTTATCAGTTTGTTAAGTCCTACTGCTATTATTGAACATTGGCTGTGTGTCCTGAGGCTGTCATCAGCCTGCCCTTACACCTCAATCAAGTAAGGTATTGCCATAAGCCAGCTTGAAGGATGGGATGTTAGGGGTAAACTTGGACACAAAATGTACCAATTATTTGCTTGGGACTTTTACATTAATAAAAATTCATACTGATACATAGCAGGCAAGACTGCAAGCAAAACCAAAACTAAGGGTAGAGGGGTCATCAATAAAACTACATAGTTTGAATGTGGTTGCTGTTGAACTGCCATTTTTGCATTTTGAGGTTTTGAATCTCTTTCTTTCTACTGTATTGCCCTGGTCTCATTTCATTCTTTCCTTCTCATAGAAGTCCTATCTTCCTCTAAATAACAGAAGACATCACATGTAACTTAATAATAGATTTGTTGTTTTAATTGGTCCATGCTCTTGAATAATCACAATCAGCAAAGCCTTGAATCCTTCAAAGAGAATTTGATACCCTCTAAACTGAATACACCAGGGTAGGTGAAATTGACTTTTCTAGATCTGGTCATCATTAAAAATGTATGTTACTAAAGTCATATCACTACATGTACATCAACATCAACGTTAACAGGCTCATATGTAGTCATGTAGTCATTCCATCCTACGTATGGTATGGTATGGAGTATGTGAAGGATGGTAAATTGGGCTATTACTATTAGTACTAAAAATCACTAGGATTCAGAATCATAGGGTCATCTGAAGGGTTGGGGATGTCCATCATTCTACAATGGCCCATATTCAATTTCCGATTACCAAAATGAATCAAATAGAATAGTTTTTCCAATATGAATTCAATCAGTGAAATAGATTGGCATACTTTCATGGAATGGAAAATCTACAGGCATATATGTTCCACAGTTACATATATCTGATAACAATGCTCTTTCAATAGTATGCATAAACGAGTAGATACAACAATCAGTTTGTGCCACATAATTATGCATTCATTACCTCCATGCTATAAATGATGTAGCTACCTGTTGCCATGGAGACAAGACAAACAACCATAAATGTCACATCATTACCATGCTACAACAGGGACCAGCTGGTGTTCTGTTTCCACTTTACTGAGCACCATTTTGGGCATGTACAAAAATATAAGCATGTCCCTGACCTTACATATCATGTTCACAGGGGAGCCAGGAACAGGGGCCAGCTGAAAGTGAATGTCACCTTCCTCACATTGTATGTTTGTCTACAGAATGTTGGCTACCCAAGAAGGTTAAGATATTCTATGCTAAACTTCTTGGTCAACCATGGACACTAGGGCTTCATTCGAAGCAGATACAAATCCCGCCTTGTATTTTAACTTCAGGTATTCCCTGAAATTTATCATTAAATAACATTAAGAAACTAGATCTACAACATTACATCCACTGTAACATATAAACAAATGTATATCTGTGCACTATTGCCAGTGCTTTTAATGCTGAACTTCCCATGCATAGCATAAACCCATTGATTAATAGCAGCACTTTCCATGCATGTGTAACATATAATTGAATATTCCATGTGAAGCACTTCACAAGTCATCCACATAATTACAAACATTAGGTAGCCTCCTTTTTCATGGTTTATCTAATAAGAATTATCTTTAAATTGACCATAGACACACGTATGAGGTAATCCTTTATCAAAATGTTTTTTGTCTTTGGAGTGATGTTTCCCTCAGATAGCCCTTTTGTATGTAGTATCCACCACTTCTCAGTGTAGACTGGAAAAATAAATAAAAAATGGCCAAAACAGGAGGTCTATTTTTCCAGAAGAGTTAACTGTCCAAAGAAGTGTACAGCCATCCACCATGGCCAATCAAATCCTCTGGCAAAATAGACTGCTATTTTTGCAGTCCAGCAAGTGATCTGGTGGAGACTACCTTTTATCCTCTTTGTCTTATAAACGACTCATGGCAGACTGACATGATCTTTCAGCTGCCATGACTGGACCAAAATGTAGAACTAAGCTGATGGGTTATCTACTTCTATTAGCCTACGATGACCTCAATCTTCTGAAAAGCATTAACAGTAATCCTCAGAAGAACCGACGTCAGTTTCGGGACATTGATATGCAAACAGCTCCGGGGAAAAGAATGCTATGGAAGCAAAACTCCATGAGATGAAATTTTAAAAGTCAGGCAAGGAAAAATTGTCACCATCAGGCCTGCAAGACCTTAGTCATAAAAATTATCCAATTTTTGTGATTTGCTACCATTGAATGTTTATTTACATATTATTTGCAAAATTATTCCTCATTTAAGGTCAAGGATTCAAGTAAGGGTTATCAATAAAGGTTATCAAATAGCATTCTTTTCTTGTCTTCCAGATGTATTCTGTCTTCAAACATACATAAACACAAACAGAATTATAATGATAATCACATACCACTTAAAACCTTATCATCCTCCAATTATCCAAAGAAATAAGCTGGGCAGCATCGCTAAATCATTGCCTCATTCTGTGTCAGAAATCCAGGTAAGTTTTGTGCTAAAGCCCCTGTCACACAGCAGGAAAATCGAACTACCATTGAGTGTGTGAGCTGTAATTGGCATTTTCGGCAGTATTCTCTCGATCATTGCACAATTTATAGGGACCAGTCAACATTTGCAGGTCAATAAGCCCTTTTGAGTAGATTTTGTGAGTCAGACACTTTCTGGCAATATATAAATACCGTCAAAGCTTGTTGACCGTGTCAGAGGGGTTAGAGGAAGATCTGTGTATGATTATGAGTACCTGTACCTTTTTGGAGGTCATCCTGCAGGTTCTGCATCAGGTTAGCAAAGTTGGAGGCAGAGTAGGAGCAGGTCAGCACCTGGGACATGATGGACAGTTCCAGTGGTCTGCAGACTTAAAGTTAAGACTGAAGCTTCGCTGTGCTGGCACAGCTGTCCGAGAAGGTGACAGCTAAGGAAAAGTACCAGTGGCCTGGATACTTAAGAGTCAGGTTGAATGAAATGCTGCAATCCTGACACAGTTGCGTAAGAGATGTCAGCTAAGATCCAGCATGTATCAAGATGCAGTTTGAAATCTTACTGTACTGGCACAGCTGCCCGAAGAGTCTGAGTAAAACAGCTGCAGGACAGCACAAGTAGGCTGAACAGTCTGGAATCTTGCTGTAACACAGCTGCTGGCAGTGGCATCAGTAGAGAAATGGCATACAAGAAAGCTGGAGGACAACTCCCTTCTTTCACTAAAAATTTTTTCTCACTTTTTAAGCGTGTCCCAAAAGTTTGATGTTAATCTTTTAAGCACAGTCAAAATATTCAATTGACAGAGCACCACCTAATGAGAATATAGTAATGCATGGATGCATCCTCTTGATGGGTGTCTTGTCAAAATCCCTCAGTACTGGAGCGAAGGTGTCGTCTCCACCACACTGTATCACGTAGCATCACCAGAGGTCCTCCTATCGTTAATCCATGATTAGTACAATGAGACCAAGCTTGGCTAAGTCAGAGGTGAGGAGGGTGAATCCCACGTCCACTGTCACTGAAGCTGTCCCACTGTAATATCCCAAATGATGGATAATACAGGTGTATTTGAACCGTGAGATTCCAGAGGTAATGATGACTAGCTCTGCTAAAATCCACCTTTCCTCTAGGACGGAGAATGGAGTCGACAGATGTACTTGCAATCCTCGCGAGCTAGATATCCAGCACGGGTTTTGAGATGCCGGTGCAATGCGGTCACATACACTGCATGGATGCAGAATTACAAATGAGAAGCAATGGTAACCGGATGAAACCACTCTAAAAAGGAGGGGGGTCGGTACAGAAGGGGGCGTGGCCTCTTTTGGCCGCTCCAATGGACATCTGCAGATGCCAAACCCGACAATAAACTAAATGACCTGTAAAATCAATACCACAATCTTGTTGCCATGGAGAAGAGGGCGGGGCATATCTCCCAATATGACGATCCAATGAGCTGGAATGGTGCAGTCCCACAGGATGTATGGACATTAGATTCAGGCTGGCAGCTCAGTCCCCGATGGATGGATCTATCAGAACAGGATCCATCTCTGGCCAATTTGCCTGGCCTTCTGCTTACAGTAACACATTACCTATACTGCCCTGGGGGAGCCAGGTCTCTGGGGGTTTGCAAAACCTTATTATGTATTTATGAATTGTGACGATACGTACAATAAATCGTGTTATGTTTCTACCAGTAGTGGAACATCCTGGTAGAGCAGTACAAATGGAAAAAAAAGATGCGATAGATAACTGTGTTCTGTATGGCAATAAATGAATTTTCAGGAGCAAAAAACATTATCATAGTTGAAGATTGCCACAGCCTTCAGGCAATACACGTACACACATTTATATATCAGCAGGAAGCAATTGTAGCATCATGGAACAAGTTTGAAGAGCGAATCCTGTCAGAAATTGCTGTGAATAAATGTGTGAGAGCTCTGTGACACACACAAATTTCTGCGGAATCGTACTGTGGTGTGTGAAGCATATTCCACAAAAATACCTCTCAGAAACCTATAGCCATAGGTCAGTTTGTCAAAGACAACTTTGGACTCTTGAAGTAATAAAATTCAAACCACTTTGTTCTGTTCATGATCATGTGCTGTATACATAACTGACAGTTCTAACAAACTGTGGGACAATTGGCTTGACAGACCATTTATCAACTTCTCCTATCTGCAACTATCATCAGACTTATTGATCTGCAATTACTGTCATCACATTAATTATGTAAATGAGGCAACCTAACTGTCCTCACACTACCATCAATTATCCTGATTAAAATGGGTGTTGCAAGGTCAAAACAAAATAATTCCTTTTTGAGGCTAAATGATGGAATGGGAAAAATGGTAAAATACAATGACTTGATGAAAAGCTCATGAAAAGACCCATAAATGTCATGGAAACTACATAAACTGCCCATAACATATTTTGTGAGCATTTCTGTATCCTTCACATGGGGGCTACTTTCGTTATTGTTTGTTTTTGTAAGTTTTGTTCCAAGACCTGGTGAGACATCAAAACTTGTGGTGCTAAATAGCATGTAGAGAACTATACCCTAAAATGTTTTTATGACAGCTGACAGGACAGTATACCTAATATTTGAACCCTACCATACATTGCATGACGTAATGCTTGAGTTATATTGGCAAACGTCTGGAAATTTAAGTTCAGTTTATTTTCAAAATACCGGTAGTACAGGCTATCACTTGTACTATCTATATGATATTATTGAGCATGTACAAAATTGAATCAAAAAGAACATGAAAAGGTTGAAAATCTATTTCCGATTGTAAGTAGCCCAACATAAATCTACTCCCGACATTACCATTCTGCTCACATAAACAGCATCTGCAGTCCGACAGCAGACCCAGAGTTTAGTGTGCCTGACGTAGACAGATCACTAGCAATGGCCAACCATTTAGTCCCTGACAGTGATACGCCATATCTATAATCGTTTGTTTAGAGAGAAGTTTTATAGATTGACTCACAGTTTTATCCACCAGGCATCACTGGAAATCCAACCTCCCCCTTTGTTATTAGGGAGGATCAGAAAGGTATGCATACTGTAGGAGAGAGGGCTGCGCAGGTAATTGTCTGTGAAGGTCGTATTTTCTGGTGGTCACACGTCTGTAGGTACCATAGCATACCACTTATTGATTCCACAAGCACTAACCCTGCTCACTCACAGCTATCTGTCTCCATAACATTCACAGTGCCCATCCTTACATAACGTACTAGCACTTAAATGGAAGCACTTGAATTGCCTGAAGCGCTGCTGGAAAATACACGTACAATGCTCTAAATTTGTTTGGAGACCCTTCAAGCCATGACTTTCCCCATTTAAAGCCCTTTGGTAGCTCTCAACCACATAAATAACATCAGTTAGTGACCTGCATATATCACTCAATTTATTTTAGCATAGTGGGAATGGCACGGTAGCAAAGCGACAAATCAGGAGATTGGTGTGGAAGGGGGGGGTCTTGGTCCTTCCACGGTGAGATTTGAAGATGTAGAGTTAAAAGTTAGGATTTTTGGGTCAGTTTTGAGTGGCATATCATCACTTTTCATTGTTCAGACATTGATTATTCATTGTTGAACAAGCAAATGACAGCAAAACACCACTACACTTGTTAAAAATTAGCGTAGTGGCCCTTATTTTAGCGTAGGGGTCACAAATTTTAGCGTAGTGGCCCACTACGCTAAAATGCACTAGCTAGAACCCTGTTAGTGACCTGCATACATCACCCAATACAAGTAACGTTACATGAGCACAAATTGCGAGGTAAAAATACCTACCAGAATACTGAAGAAAAATCCCCCCCCCCCCCCCCGAAGAAAACCAATATCAACTTCACAAATTCAACTTTAGTTGAAGTCAGTACATTTTAAGTCCGGTGCCTTTAATTTCCTGCACATGCTGTGTCTATTGAAGTCCTTAGCATTATTTGCAGACCCTGGGTCTTAAATTACAATAAATCATTGTGCAGAGCCCTGCAATTTACAGCCGGAATATATACTTAAATTCATATTTGCATTCCAACACAAGACTCAAGAGCACTACCGGTAATTCAAGCCACCTGCTTTGCCATGACATTGATCCTATAGCGTATAGTTAGTTTGTTCCATCATGGTTCGTCAGGAATTAATCTGAGTAGGATTTCTTCAGATCATGCTCACTCAAACTCACTGAACTGAATGTTCAGATGTTTAATGCAAGTCCATTACTTGCTATATGGCATTAAATGTACATTTGGCTGATGTAATGGTGGAACCTCTGACCTTTATCATGCATCCTGTGATGTCACTACAACTGTGATGACTGCTCCTGGGCAGAGGGTTGTCCTGGGGCAATTCTCACTTCCAATGGGAGGAGGGGGTGGGGTGGCTGGAGTCAACTGTCAGTCCCTCTAATAAGACAATTTGAAAAAAAAATTATTGCTAAAATCTATAATACACAGTTTTTGTGGTAAAACTAAGCCACAAGCTAGCCCTTATCTTTCAGACTATAGATCCAACCATGAGTGCATAGAAACTTCATTTTGGAAGTCCAAGTTCATCAGCTGGAAGACCAAAGATAACAAAGCCACAGTCAAGTCAAAATACCTGCAGCATTGCCATATATTGGATTATATTAGCAACAGATGTTGGAACCCAGAATTAAATGGGCTCATTTCATGCTGCTGTATCACTTACAAACTTGTACAGGTAACTGTAGACTTTGTGACAAGCTTGATATTCCACAGTCAAGGCAGTGGCTGACAGCTTGCCCAATAATTAAAGTAATAGAACACCCAGAAAAAATTATCAAGACTATAGCTATGGCTTGATGAATAGGGGTGGGTACTGGTACAGAAAATTCAGGTCCAGGTACGATCCAGGTCTAGAGGATCAGGTTCAGGTCCGGACCTGAACCTGGACCTACTAGTAATTGTTTGTGAATGGCCAATACTCAAAACAATGGTCCATTTCACTACAAAGAAATCTGCTTGGTGGAGTATCCTATCTTCACGTAAACAACGCCTCTGTTAAGTTACACCAAGTTTAACGGTGAAAACTTGATAAAAATGACTCAATTCTCTTTGGTGCTCTTATTATTTTGTTGCTCCGATAAGCCTAAAAACACATGAACGCCTGCCACTGTAGTGCTCGTATTTGTTCATTTTCTAATTGGTCCAACATCGATCCGATCCACTGAATTTTTTCAGGTCCAGTTTTTCTGGACCGGTCCAACAAGAAAAAACGGTTTTGTACTGGTACCCACCCGTATTGATGAATGTTGAAAGCCTCAGCACATTGATCCCACATGAGATGGCAACCAGGCAGAAATGGATTGAACATCTATACAACATTTCATCCTTTAACTCCTATCTATTGCAATGCTACAATAAGGCATGTGTGCAGTACATCATATCACAAGGACAAGTACTGAACTGGACCCACCAAATCTGGCAAGTATTCATTGTAGAAAGCTGGGACACATAAACTCCTGTATGCATGTCTACTTAGTATTTATTGGGAGAAGTCGGTACAGACCTTTCCATTCTCATTCCGTCCTGTGTCTTTAATTTCCTGCACATGCTGCGTCTATTGAAGTCCTTGGCATTATTTGCAGACCCTGGGTCTTCATTACAGTAAAACACTGTGCAGAACCCTGCAATTTGCAGCCTAAATGTATAGCTAGCTTCAACATATGGAATGGCACTTTAACAAGGACAACTTGGAGAAGTCAGCAGGAGGTCTTGTGTTTAGACTTGGGCTTCCTGCAAGTGAAGTATGGCTGTTGACCTCTTCTGAACTTCTCTAAACATAAACACTAGCTCCATCTGGGTGGTTCAGTAAATGTAGGAGTAAACAACTTGTTCCTTTTTTTTGCTGGTGAAATAGGAGCTATTTTGGAAATAGACTTGAGGGTCTCTGGTATTTACCACACCTGTGGCTTATATTGCTTCTCTTTGTTTCCCACAGTGGGTTGCACATAACCAGTCTTCATCCAAAAATAACAATTCTAATGCTTTACCCATGTCTAGTGGGGTGGTGGTGGTGCCAAATTCAGCATTGAGAACTGCAGTTCACAGGATTCCCATACTCAGTTCCTCTTTGATTCCTGCTTTCAGACTACTGCTCCCTTGTTGCATCGGGACTTAACGATATTCTACATTATATTACATTTAAATAGTGATGGATTTCAGTCCGGTCCAAGACCACTTTCATTGCAAAGGTATTTCTGTAAAGAATCTCCCACAAGAACCTGAGTTCTAAGCATTTTGGTCTTGTAATCACTGCCTCACTAGATGGTTGTAAATTGGTGTTCAGGGGTCACGATTCCTGCGTGGTTGCTTCCAATACTTTTGCAAGAATGGTAGGAATTGGCAGTGTGAGCTTGGCTACTCACACTATGGAGTGCTTTTCACTGACAAGTAAAGGTTATCCCTTTGAGTTCCTTGGTATGGTGTATCTATCTTCTCCTTCAAGAGTCCTTGTCAATAATGTTTATACTGGACCAAAATTGGGCAAGATCCAAAGTAATTTGGGTCAGGACCCTGATCAGAATGGGTCAAAGTCTGGCATCTTCAAAGTGGAAATCCAATCTTATGTCAAAAACCAACACCAACTTCAGGCTAGTAGTAGTACCCTAAATGGGGACATGTCTGGAACTAGTTCACTTAAAATTTGAATTCTGACTTTTTCAATAACTTACACATTCCCAGGAAAAGATACAACTGAGTGAAATGGCTGCATTCCATCCAAAATTCAACATTCCAAGATAATGTACTTTGTTTGCCATCGGACAGAAAAATCGTGACCTGCATTTTGAAGAATGTAAACAAACCTGTCCTGCACAGCTCAAGGGTATCATATGTTTTAATCAAACATAGTTTGTAGCTATTTGGAATCTAGGGTACAGTACAGTTAGCCTGGGTACCATCCTATTTCTACCGGGGCTCTTTACACTCACTTCCCTAAAAAAATAGGGTAGCGACTAGCGAGTGTAAGGAGCCCCGGTATAATACGGCTACAGTACAGTGACTGAGTGAGAACTAGTTTTTTTTTTATTTTGACCTCAGAAAATGGCATTGCATCTTAGAGTAATAGATCAAAGTGTGTACTGAATGTGCTGAAGTAATCTTCCATTGCAGTTGATTGACAGGGCTGTAAAACTAAAACTAGGAAAGGTGAAATTTTAAAGATTATTTGGACACTTCTGTCACCAGCACACCTGTGTTGTGAAATAGTTAGTGATTATGATGAAAATGGACACTAACAATAAAGAATACATTGCAACAGTTTTATGATCTGGTGTCCAACATTCATGCAAACACCTGTACCCCATCAACACCTTGCCATGATTGGTGTAATGTTTGCAGCAGCCTCCCATGGTGCACCAGTGGCCAGGAATGTCTGGCATGTGGGTCTTTACCATGTAAACAAAGTGGGAGGGGGGCGTCCGGAACTGTTGGGGGATGGCGGTGCCGCAGTGTACATCTGTCTGCACACCAGCATTCGCTGCAAAACGAAGTCGAGGTCTTGGACTGTTCTACCAATTTCCAACGTTTCATATATCACCTCACTGTGATTGTTTGAGGTCTCTGTCAATGTAGCACAACGCAAAATGGTCAACACCCCTACCATGTTGTTCTGACCCACACCCCCAGGCCAAATGGCGGAGCGGCCAACCCTCTCCCTCCCCCGGGCGAAGGGTACCGTTATAATCCTGATAAGCCAAGTTTGGCTGGCGGGAGGCCATGCTTCATCACGCCTAGGCCCCCATCTGGCCCCCTTGCACACTACAAACGTCCCTCACCGCTGAGAAATACAGCGAAATAGGCAGTCCAATTGACGAGTACTAACACGGAGGAATCAGACAGGCGGAAACCACTGGTTGCATTTTCCAGCTGGCTACGTGGCCTGGTTTTTCACGCCCGTGTTTGTTTATGCGCGGAAGACCCAAATGATTAATCAGAAAAAATGTCGAGAGATTCCTCAAGTGTCAGACAGAAATGTGGGACAAAATCAGGAATGCGTGGCGACAACGTATCAAACACGCCAGAGTTTGGATAGTTGAACTGGAGGATCGGGGGTGGAGGGACCTCCACAGTATCTGACCCCTCCCCTGCTATCCCCATCCAAACTCATTTCTCCAAGACATGGAAGAAAGATGAAAGCTCCTCAACGGAATGCTAAGTCGGAGAGAGAGGCTTAGCAGCTATGTTGCGTGATATCATGATACTCTTCGAGGTCTCCAAATTACCCTGAGGAATCGAAAATACATACTTTTGTTGCCCGAAGTGTTGTCGTTCCGCCGAATCTGCCTCTCTCAGCCTAGTGATTACTTCCGGAGACTGACGTCTCTCCCGCCCACAGATCTCGCCTTATCGCGCACTCAGAATTACTTACTTCCCCGATTATTGGCTTTCTAATCACATGAGTTCAGAACTTACGAACCGGGCCATTAGCAATCCCGGCCAGCTCTCTCGTCGGCAGCTCAGCCCGCTGCAGCACGCTGAGATGGCCCTGCTCGCCCCGCCACCCCCAGCAGATGATAATGAGTTAGGCCTGCAAAGGTCAAGCATGTGCAACAGCGCCACACAACGGATGTTTACCGTCAAAACAGGGGGGACGCTACAGCAATCCAGTTCACTAGTACTAGTACTGTATTTGAAAGCTAAGAATGTTTGGGGTAAAGAAAAGCGAAAGAAGGGTATGACTGGATAGCAGCAATTGCAGAAAGTCGAACTGAAAGAAGATTGTGATTGGATATTGAACAACTGCAGAAAACTGAACCTCCTTTCTATTTATATAATAAAAATAAATTCTCATAATTCTGCAGGTTGCCATAATACTGCCACTAGAAAAAAAATCATGAAATTTAAGTGATTTATAAAGTAATCCTGATGTATCAGCAATTCAGATATTTGGGTGTTCAAGACAATCTTCAGTACGTCTATATAACATTTTTTCTGTGGCCGTATTTCAGCTCCTGGTGGAGTTAAATATGACCCAAATATGAGAGTTGATGTTACACATGATTGTACAGAAATTACCAGATTCGGTTAGAAAAATAGCTTGATGGCATCTATTAGCGATGGATTATGCAGGGAGTATCAATTTCTCCAATACCAGAACTCTGCGTTTTTTTTATTCCAATAGTGGGCTAGTTCTGGCACAGAAAAATAAACTAGAAATGGAGCAAAAACAATGTTTCCCTTCTGTGAAGTTAAACATCATAATTAATACTTCATGCAGCAGAGACATACTTCAAAATAAGGTAGAGACTGGGAAGCGGTGCTTTACAAGAGTGGAACATGTTTTATTTTAAGAGTAACACTTATAATAGTATGAAATGTAGATATCATAAGAAGGGTGGCACAAACGTTGACAGAAGAGCAAGTTACAACACAGTACAGTATATCTTTTGGTTCTTGATATTGAATCTAAGAAGTCCTAAATCTAACTGGTCGATTGAATCACAATATGAGAACTGCTACAAATTTGCAACAATTTGTATTCTCCGAAGCTGGGCTTATAAAATTACATGTAGCACATGTCAGAGTAACCATTTACTCAGAGTATCATTTACATCTTACACACCTTGGGTCCAGGATGAAAATACTGGGTTGACACAAAAACATTTTATTTCCCTTTGATGAAAGATGAAGCATAATATACCTGTCCCATGCTCCAACATACTTTGTGCCTAAATAACTTCATTCTTATAGGTGTTTCTACCAGTTAATGTCAGGAACTGACATAAAATATTTCTTTGCAAAAACTAGAAACATATGTTAAGTTGTGCTGCAGACAGAATGCAATCGTTAAAAAATGGACTATGTAAGATTTAGGATCTGTTAGGATTCATACAGATATACTACATCATACATGTGCATTAAATTGACAGTCACAAGGGAATGGTTTAGTCTGGAACCCAGGATCTTAAGAGGACCAAAATTTCAGGCATCATGGAGTACAGGAATTTGTTGTGCTTGCATGTACATTCTGTTCAGTTGTACTGAATGGCTCAATCACATAGGCAACAAAGTAATCCATTCATAATCTGATGAATTGGAATAAGAGAATGACCTTTAAACACAAAGGATGTCTACATGATAATTTGGTGATTTATGCTGTCCCACACATCCAAGGATCTTATCAGAGGACTGGCCCCATACATGTTTTCACAGTCTTTTAATATTGTTTCATACAATAGAGATCCTTACGATACAAACTTTTGGAATAATGTACTACAAGTACCCCTTCATAGTCACACCTGAACCCAATATTGCTACTAGTAGTATTTTTTTTTATTTGAGTCATTGTCAATAGGACACATTGGAAAATAGTGATGTCTACAAAAACTGCAAATTTATTTACCATTTACACTTATGACTAGCAGGTTACTAGTATCTGTCAATCACACTTCAGGGCAGAGCTGCCAAATGAAGTATGTAACACCACAGTTAGATATCACAGTTATCACATGTCCAATGTCTCTGGGCTATAGGTACATGTTTACATATAAATCTTCTATAAATCTTGAAGGAGTCTGTCACAATGCCTTTAGTCTGTACTGCAGTCCAAATTTCAGTGTTGAGCCTCTCATCTGCTGGCACCAGACTGTGAATTCCTGGGTCATGATTTTTGCCTTCTTATTCTTGACATCCTCACTTGGGAAAAGCTCCACAGGAATATCACTTGGCAAATCAACAACAGCTCACCCCCACAAATGGAAATGGTTTCTTCCTGATAGCTCCTTGTGCATGAAACAAAACGATGGCAAAAGAAAGACAATTCAGGTGCCTGCATAGTTGTCAGCACAACCAGCAGTATTTTGAATACAAAATGAAAAACAGAAAGTGCTGAACTGAAGAAACCATAGACCTCTCCTAAACCAGTAGTGAAGGTGTGGGCTTCTTTCCTGGCCAAGCTTCCTTCGCATATTTCTTTTTCTTTGGTTCAGAGGATGAGACTTCTGTACTGATAACTGTGGCATGGTGGGTAGCGGGAAGTTCAGGCACAGGTGTCAAGTCAACTTCTGGTGCCAAGTTTGGTCTGAATCCGCTGAAGACAGAGGAACCGATCATCCCAGCTGTTGGAGATGTAGGAGTGTGTGCATCACCCGAGGATGACAGATCACTGTACAAACCTGCATCAGATACAGAAGTCATATTAAGTTTCGCAGTTGAAATTATCATTAAGAAACAAACTGACTTTCAATCGAGGCCAGTTTCTGATAGTTTTCAAGTGTAAATCATGGCTAGTTTCCAATTCAAATTTCTAATGCATGATTTTTGTGTCTGTACATTTTGCATCATAATTACAATGACATCAAATCAAACTTTGAGAAACATAGGTCAAATGAGTACAAAACCAATTACTGGACATGTCTTTGATAAGTTGTCCTTTTGCTCCTAGGAAACAATGAAAGAGCACACATTATGTCAGAAGACAGTGCTTAAACTATAACAGACTGAGCCCACACATACCTGGTGTGTAGAATTGCTGCATACGTTTGGCCATGGAATCTGGTGAAGTGGGGATGTCTTCTGCTTTCCTTTTCTGTAGGATATAACATTTTGTTAGCCACAGGTTCCTTTATGATGATTTGGTATAAATGCATTAATCCTTCCCTCCTTATTCAGAGAACTGTCTTCCTTACAATGCATCAAGCCTTCTATTAGAATCCTGCTGACACCAAATTTGCATTGGTTCAGACAGCAAGGAGCTGGTAGTAATCTAACACTTCCCCTCTCAAAAGCCACTTTTTAAAAAAGATACAGTACGCATGATTTCTATTACCTTTATCATGCTATTATGAACCGATGAAACAGGCAATTGAACTAAATCTTGCACCCACTAAGATGTTAAGTTTCCCACTCACCTTGACTGGAATAACCTCTGTGGATACCAAGTTTCTGAACCTGCCCACACTGGGGTCAACGTCCTCTGGGTTAATAACCTCTTCATCATCCATGAATCTGACTGACTGCATGCTTTTTCTCTTTCTCTTGATGGGAGAGGGAGTGACTTCTAGGTTGGGCTCTTCCACACTGTATACTGTGATTCTCTTGTTATGGGCTGTGTTGAATTCTGTCAAGTTCTGCATTTAAATGATAAAATATACAAAAGAAAAGAATATGCTTAATATGTTGCAAGGTACTCTCTTTATCACAAGATAGCATGTTGCTTCAACGATAAAACAGCGGAAAGTCTCTGAGACAGTGTTGACAATTGAAGTAATAAACACTGCACTTTGCTCACTAGAAAAGTTGGTATCAAATGTTATGATGCAGTTAAAAGATATTTTGCAATCTGTACCTGAAGAAATGACACTTTGTAATACCAGTATCTCTCACTATGCATATACAGTAGTTATATATGTAACATGTAAGATGCAAGTAATTTACATCCAATTCCGTCTCCTCTTCCGGTAGCCCCAGCAATCCTGTGGAAATCTCTTCCTCTCCAACTGTTTCTGTGTCGTCTGACTTTACAGTAGTGACTGTCTGTGGCTTCTCACGCAGGACGTAGGTCCGAGTGGAGGCTCCAAACCTCAGGACAGAGTCCAGGGGAACTTGCTGGGGTTTGCTTGGCTCCAGGCGGATGTTACCAATGTGGGTACCGTGTGCTGGAAAGTGTGTAAAATGTGTAATGTAACAACAGTTCTAAAGTAACAGATTTATATATTACAGAGAACACAGAATATGTAGCAGAATTTGTCTAGAATGGTGCAGAAAGAAAATTATGAAGATTACTATGACCTCTACCCAGCCATGAAATGAATGAATAAATTTCTTGAATTGCTGATTTCATTTGATGTTGATATCCTGGGGTTGTAACACAAATGAGTGACATTTCCTCTGGTGAAATTAAACAGAAAAACCATCAGGAAGCTTAAGTGGAAACTGACAGTGTACTCATCTCATCTCTGCAGTGTAATAAAGAAAAATGTGCTACCAGGCTAGAATATATACTCACTGCTGTTCAAGTCTATGAGAAAAGCTCTGTTGAGGTGCTTGTGCCAGACCAAGGCTGCATGGCATCTGGAGCAGGACTGGTGATCAATACAGAAGTCACACATCTTGGAGTTCCTCCCGAAAAGGTAGTACTTCTTCTCGTCAATGATCAGTTTCTGAAATAAGAAGAAATTGAGAAATAAAGATCTATGTAAAAAGTTCCTTCAAAGAAAAACATATCTCTGCCTTTTTTTTGCGACAACAATATATAAAATTATGTACCAAGATTACTAGTATTCACAAACCCACTCTGACGTGGGACCTTCTGAATTGAAAAAAATGTAATTTCCTGAATATGCTACATTTGTAACAATAATTATATGCTCTTGCAAAAACTCACCTCTATCATCTTGTCTCCTTTGATGACATCTAAGTGGAGCCCTGCTGGAGGTTTCCCAGCCCTGGAGCATGTAATACAGTAAATTATGTTGTGAACCCTCCATGATAAATAATGAGTAGAGTAGGTCTCATGAACACATGTATGCCAAACTTCATTAGACTAAGAGTAGACTCGAGAAACTGTTAAATTCCAACATGCATATCATAGATGGGCTTCATCTAAATGTTAACTCTCTGCATACAAATAGATGATACAAACATAGAAATAATATTGCGTATTTATGAAATAACAAACAAGAGGCAGACGTGCCCTACGTGCGTGCAGGTAAGGTGATTATCATGGCATGCTGTGGTTGATCACGGAGTGAAGATAATTTGGTGAAGGGCAACAAGCTTGGGCACGCAACAGTCCTGTGGTTTGGACTTTGCTAAAAGACTAATGATTTATCTTGAAGCTTGAAGCCCTGAAGAGGCAGTGAAGACGTAAAGCCATTGTCCAAAGTCTCCGAGCTGTTGCACCACGTACACATGTGCATGTGTGTATCATTTTTATGCGCGGCAAATGTGGTGTTTTTGTTGAGCCAACATTCGAAAGAGAAATACGTCCCGTCACCGCGCATCTGCGAACAGAAGTTTTCCTGGTTAACTATGATGTTCTTGTCAATAATCAAGTTACGACTTACCAGGACGGCACATCGAAAGGTGGAGGCAGAAGAGGGTCGGGCTCCGCTCTACTCTGCTGCTTCTCTCGTTTCTGGCTTTTTTCCGACGCCATTTTGCTCAGTGAACCTAATTACAAACGCAACGACGGCAATGACACTTTCCCTCATGTAGTCAACATAAGCATATCATGTCAGAACAAAAGGTACTGTCGTTATAAATTAATACAGAGCCCATATTGCTAAGTTATTTGAGCTGTTTACTGTCGAAAAGAGAACTTTCAGTATCTTCAGTACATTTTCATTTTACTGCGGTAGAGGCAGATAAACATGTGTCGTGTTGCATGTTGGGATAGTTTTCCCATCTGTGAGGTGAGGGAAGGGGGAGTGGTGGGGTCTGCTGCAATTTTTGTGAATTTTTGATTGTTTTTCATATTAATTTTATCTGTTTGTGTGTTAACAACAGCAACAATACTAAGTCAGTAACTCAGAGCTGAAAAACAAGATTGCAACCGTCATAGTAACGTTAAACTGTATTGTTCCAGTTAACGTTAACCATATGTAACTGAAGGTGTGAAAGTTTGTCTGTGTCAATTCTGAATATTATCCCAGGTATAACATATACTTTGTGTGAGAAATATTCCTAGGTCACGAACAAGTATTGATCGAGAAAGACTCGCACAACTAACAACATTGACCCTTTAAATAGCAAAATACCTCCTGGTCTCACCACTAATCCACACTATTCATACAGGTGTGAGCCCTGTTGTGAGAGTACCAGGCAAAGGTGATCACCATGACTGACTTTGTCTCCATTGGGTTTGCACTTGTTGTGGCTGCGGGTGGGATCCTAGGCTATGTAAGGAAAGGTGAGTTAGTGTGTCTCCTTACGAATTACATTCCCCAGTATAACATTACAATCTTACACAGGTTTGAGCCCGTCGTAGAAGTGCCAGCTGATCACCATGACTGACTTCATCTCCATCGGATATGCAGTCGCTGTTGCTGCAGGTGGGATCTCGGGATATGTAAGGGCAGGTAAGTGTGGGTAGATCGAGAAGGTTAAGTGCATGCCTATAGTATAAAGTAAATTAAGGTAAGGCATTACTTTAGCTGACTATCATGACTGATATGCTACATGTATGTCATTACCAGCACTTTCAATCAAGTGAATAAGCTGTGATGAATCTTTTTCTTAAATGAAAATGTTTGATTAGATTTAGAAAGCAGATTCAATGCGATGGTTGGTATTTCCTAATTGAATATTGATAGTACTAGACAGTATTGGAATGACTCAATCATTTCTTTAATTACTTGGTCATAGATTGATAGAACAAATCTACATACATGTAGCACCCAGTGGATTATTACATGTGATCTACATACTTCTCTTCTGTCCCATGTGCTGTCCAGGCAGTGTCATGTCGCTGGGAGCAGGCCTGGTGTTTGGGGGACTGATGGGTGTGGGAGCATACCAGACATCTGTCAACCCCAACAACTACCTGCTGTCTCTGGGTAAGGTAACAACATTATAGACATACAGGTGCACTGATATATACTATACTGGTACCTTATGCTGTTTTTGTTGGGGGTTGGGAAACAAAGGTGGTGTACTCTGTCTACAGGGTAACTAATTTGATTATATCATATGTATGATTTGTCATACTAAATAATAAATACAGAAGAAGGAAGAGACATGAACCATGTCAAACAATAAAATTGTTGTGAGACACGTGGAAAGCCCTGCAGAAGTCTAGCTGGCCTTGTCGGCGATGAACGGAGCATCCGTCATGATGAAAAGGACTGATTATGTTGATGATGACTAAATACAACCATGCATCTTCAGGAAGTGTTGATCCTTTTTCCTCACACTGGTCATTGTTCAATATGAAGTAAATGAGATATAAACACTCTGCCTTTTTTTCTCCATTCCTCAGGAACTTCTGGAGTACTGACTGCTGTGATGGGTTCAAGGTTCATCAACTCTGGGAAGTTCATGCCTGCAGGCCTGGTGGCAGGGCTGAGTCTCCTGATGGTGGCCAGGTTTGGGTACAGGGCCATCTCCAACTGAGCTGGGACTACTTTGGTAGAGACTACTGTAAAAGCAAGGCAGAATATATTTGGAACTGACCAACAAAAAGATATGACTTTTGTTGAGATGATCAATAAAGTCACTGCTTTACCAAATTACTGACTGGTATTTTTTCCTCATTTATTTATTCGTGAATTTTTAGAGCCTTTGGTTATTCAATCCAACCAAGGAGGTTATATAGGATATAACCGTTAACCTCCTTGATCCAACTCATGACAGTAACATTACTTATTAGCAATGACGTTATATAAGGTCATTGTTATTACCAAGGCAAGCAGGTTAGGGCCAATCTCCAAGCAGATCCTAAAGTAGCATATGCCAGCTTTGTATCTTTAATATGGCACCATAGGATCTGCTTGGAGATTAGTTGGAGAAAGACTCCTTGGTTAGAGAGAGCTCTGTTTGTATCTGGAACAATAGTATTGACTAGCTGCTACTTCTGTTGCCAGTTAACTCCCCTGGCAAAGAATTTACCCTATGTCTGGCCATGTTCTACTGCATTTTCATATGACTACAAATGTCTGGGTGATCATCAATGTTGACTTGACTGCAATTTGAAGTCTACCGCTAGATGACGCACCAACCGATTGTGACAGGTCAAAGTTAGCAATCACGTGATTTGTTCCACCAATAGCGAAGAAGCTCAGATTGCCGCCATCTTTGGTCGGGAAGTACTCCTGACGAGGGGAAAAATTTGAAATCCTTCAAGAAATCGCAAAGTTTGGGCGCCGTTTGGAGAGTAATTTGTCAGCGCGAGAGCTGACGGTACCTCCCAAGAACAGCATGGCGACCTCCGGTGCTGGGAAGGCTCGTAGCCGGCGGTCACACGCGCCGAAGCCATACGCAAGATCCGGCGGGAGAAAGGTAGGCATGGGACTGGGGAGGGCGCCGACAGGCATGTGCAGCCTGGGATGATAAAAATCTCACAGGTAGCCAGGAGTCAAGGTAACGGGGTATCGTGGACATGGTGGTATTTTTACATGCACGCAGTATATGGCTAATTTAGCGGTGAATGTGTCAAAAGGACTGAACATAATTTTGTGCCGGAATCGTTTGGACATCATTTTTCGTCATGTATGCAGCAACTCTGCCGTTAACTACGCATGAAATAGAAATTATGGTATCAGACGTCATAACAAGCGTGGAATTCCACTAAATTGATATTCAATAATATCATGATCTTTATCTCAAACTTGTAATAATTAAGTTCACTTTGGACAAGTGCTGAATTTTATCAAAATTTATGGACCATTCCATTTTCAAGGCCAAGGGTAACTTTAGAAAAATGCAAATTTTTGAAAGCTTGTTTTAATAAAACGCTGGTATGGATCAGATGTACAGATACTTCTCAACAAATCATGTACACGCAACTTTTTAACCAAGTGAACATGAAGTTTAACGCTATGTGTAACGTTACATGAAGTTTAACGTTATGTGTGGTCAACAGCTATGGTTGAAAGTACAAATAGGCTTGCTCTTGGGTGGTGTCCAAATTTTGTGCATGGATGAGCACATGACTGATTCTGGTTTTATTGCGTTCTTTCCTTGCAGTCCATATTAAGCAGTGTGACGGAGTACCTGACGCCATCATGGCTGAAAGGTATGTGGAGACAGGATGAGAGTGGTGCACAGCCCACCACACTGACAGAGAGGCCGAACACAAGAGGAAAACCTGCCCATGTTCCTGTGGTGCATGTGCGGGAAGATCAGAATGGACTGGACGAAGAGGAGGAGGAGGAAGAGACAGAGGTACCTCCAGTTCGTGTCACAAAAAATAGACTGACGCATCACCAGGATCCATCTGTACAAGGTATGATTTCCCCACTTCAATTCTCTGGGAACAAAAGTCCTGCAGTTCAAACTGTTTTCTGTGTGTTTCCATCCTGCACTGAATTAAATGCATGGTGCCACCCAATGTAATTTTTTGGCCTTGAATCTCATTTTTTCAAATTCAATTTTTTATTTATTTTTTTTTACAAAATAATGATACAAATGTGGTAGTATGGTGAAGTGAAGGTCAATATTGCACCATTTGTCTTATCCAGAATATTTCCAATTTTAATGCTCTAAAATTGCATTAGGCGCCTTTAAAGTTCATAGATACAACCCATGTTTTTATACAGGTTCTGATGATGCTCGTCACGGGCCTGGATACTTCAGTCAGATCCCACTGACACGGGGGTCAATCCATGCACAGAGGCCACAGTCTTTACCAGCTACTTCATCCTACACCACAACATACACACGGGAGGCACCATCTAATCCAGGCTTACACGGTAAGGGGTCATTTCAAACAAATGTGCCTATAACTTAGTCGTATAGCAGTGTTTCCTATTTTGTGGAAGCGACTGTAAGGACAGTGTTTAGTTGTAAAATCATTCCATTTTGAAGACTTGTAAATGTAATAAGTGCTGCATACCTGAGCTCACAGTCAGGTTCAGGTCCGGACTCGAGTCCAGAGACTCAGGTTACAAGTTCGGACCTGATCCCATGGCTTGTGTAAGTTGTATGATGTTTTTCGTCATTTCCCAGCGCAAATTTCTCGATTTATGGAAGGTTTCAGATGATTTACAACAAAGAAAGAGAATATACACAAGTGGTAGTTTTTAGTCCAAGCACCGGTTCTTGACATTCCTGTTTTAACCAGACTTGAACCAAAATTTTAGTCCAGTACCTGTTCGGCATACCGGCACGCAGCACTACTTGTAATTAACATGACTTGCTCTTTTTCAGCTGCTGAGGAAGATAAGTTCTCAGAAGACTCTGCCTCCACCAGTGTCAGCTTCTCCAACGTCCCACAAGTGGACCAGAGTGAGAGAAGGAGTGAAACAACAACAGAAGAGGTTGTTAGAGGTATGTAGGGGCTTATTTTGCATTTGTGCAGAACTATTGTAGGGTGGAATATGTTATCACCAAGCACAGTAGGGGTATCTTCTCTGGATAGTTTTAAAGAACACTTGCAGATAGATCTGGAAAAGCTAGGTATGACAGGTCGTTCAGTGTAATATAACAAGCAGCTGTCGCACCGCGTGCCTGCAAAGCAGGTGTGTTGTGCAGAAGAGCGGTTACACCGGCTATATAGGTACAGATACAAATTGCTATACATGTTCCTTAAGTTTTCAAATTTCTTTCTACTCTACTGCCTTATGTAGAAGTCTTTGTTTATGTTAATTTGTGGCAACCTGCTTCAGACATAGCCAGACCAAAGTCTCTGTGGTCAGAAGAACGTGAGACCAGAATGTCAGTGCCCCAACAACCTGCACGATCTGCCAGGAGGCCGGCTTTCAACTACTCTGTCTTCGGCTCCCCGGCACTGGTAAGGATCCCATGTCATTTTAAAGTAACATCTTGTTAATGGAATGTAGCAGACCTGTGGAGCCATTTGTTGTGTTATGTAAGCAGACATGTGATCTTGATTATAACCCTCCCTGTCTAAACACAATCTGCTAACAATTGTTGACAAGTAAATGGAGAATGGAGAAGATACTTGAGCCATTTGTACAATATTCTTCACATCCTCTTGAAAAAAATGCAAAGTGAGAAACTGATATTTGAATTTCTCCAGAATGACTCCTCATCCCTGTTTGGGAGCCCCATCACTGAGTCTCCTTTCTACGAGGGGAGGACGACCTATGGAGGAGCATCTGCACAAAAACATGGCCAGAAACGTGGCAGGACGGTCTCACCCCTGCAGGTAAAACAGAAGTTTAGAAATTATTCTATGTAGACTGGAACATGTACCATTCTGACAGCTTAACAATGATTAAGGTGCGAGTTTCTTTTAAGCCAGGAAGGAAGTATCTGGAACCTATTGTTAAAAACAACAGAACTGATGTGTGTTCATTGTGTAAGGCAATATCCTTGATTGTTTTGCCCCACCAGGTCGCGCCCCACACCATGAGACAGCAGGTGCGCCCGAAGCCCGCCAGCAGCAGCCGCGGGTCTGGGGTCATGTCTGTCACAGCACAGAGGATTCTCCACACCCTGGAGAGGATGTCAACACCCATCTCTGATGCCAAGAGGATTCCCTCACTCACTCTGTCCACGGACGAGTCACCGCTGGGTTTTACGGTATGTAGATCATCTTTTGAGATCATCTTTTTTATGTAGGCTTTAAGGACAGATGACTTTATTGGTTAGCACAGCTCAAGCAGTTGGCATTGATGTTTTGTAAATTGAGTTCTTAGTGTATCTGTAATGATATCCAGCCAAGTGGCAACCATTGTTTGCATTTAATAGCCCACTAGTTGTAAGAAAAGACTATTGTACCATGACTGCTCACTATTGTTCAGAAATGCTTTATTACTGTAATTCAAAAATGCTTACTTTTCATTTCCCTGTGCCCTGCAGCCCTCCACTAAAAAGCGCAGGGTGATGGGTGGCAGTTTCCTTGAACCAGGCACCTCGAGGTTGGAGGGTCGTCTTGCAGGACAGCCCCCGGTGCAGAGACTAAACCTGTCCACACCTGCCTCCATAGCTACCAACAGGGCACAGACTCATTCTACTTACAGGCCCAGGAAATCTGCAGTACTGGCTAAAGAGGTAGGAGAATGTTTCATGCTATCCCCTGGGGTTTGCAGTAAAGGTTGTATTAGTCATCAGTCTCTATCATCAGCTATTCTTACATGTTATCTTGTTCGTACGGCTGACTGGAGCAGTCGAGTTTAAGTAAAAGGCACTTTCATTGATTCCATTTAATTGCTGCTTCCTGCAAAGTTGAAAGTACCTTACATCTGTTGTAGGAAATTTTGGTTCCTGACAGCGAACCAGCAACATCTGTAGCCCGAGACAGGGAACCATCTCCTCTCAAAGTAATCAGCAAGCCAGCCAGTAAGCCAGCTGAGTCTCGGCCAGCACCTGTCACCAAGCCCAGCAGCCAGGCTGCCTCCACGTGGACTCCACCTGCCCAGCTGCCTATTGGTAGTGGGGGCAAGATTCGCAGGGAGAGATCATACGGCACGCAGCGTGCACATGCTGTGCAGGATGAGGAAGAGGTTAGTTTGTGTCCCGTTTCCGCATACCTGTCCTTTTTAGGTTACGAAGGGTTAAGTAATAAGAAATGTATCTTAGGCTATAGGGCTAGGTTGATCAGGCCGTTAAACAATGTACATAGTAAAGTTATGAAATTCACATACGTGTATAAAAATGTCTACCAACCAGTTCCAATGTGCCAGAGTTTTTGAAAGGTCCATTGTTGGTGTGATCCTAACTTAAAGCCACTGCTTTCCTTTTTCCACACAAGGTTGAGGTACCAGTCCTACCAGAGATTGCCCTCCCAATAGCCAGCCTCCCCAAGTTTGACTTCTCTCCTGCGCCATCCAAACCCCTGAGCGAGGGTTCAAAGGTCAGCACCACCCCACAGGTGAGCAGTGTGACGTCATCACCCCAGTTCACCTTCGCATCTCCCATAGTCATGTCCAGCCCAGAGGACAGCACCCCAGCAGTTAGCAATACTGAAACAGTGAGTAGGACTGTGTTTCTGATATAAACTGTTGCAAGATATATTATTGTGATGTAATAACCGCGATTAACCAGGTGGAAGATATGATGGTGGCTAAAGGTAAAGAAAAGTGTGAAATAGGGTAAAACTTCTTACAGGGATAGGGAAATTGGGCTTAATGTTTGTGGAGGTTAAGTAAGACAAGCTGCTGTCTTTTCAAGTTCTCTTTCCCTTGTGTCAAGTATTTTTACAGTCCTAAACACACATTTTCTTTACATATTCTTTACAGCCCAAATTCCAGTTCAGCCAGCCTGCATCTCCAGGCAAGTCCTTCCCCAGTCAGGGGTTGGGCACATCCTCAGCAGTCTCTGCGGGCAGTTCTACCTTCCTGACGACTGGTGCAGGGTCGGGCTTCCAGCCCAAGCGGAAGGCACCAGAGCCCGTTGTTAGCCCCAGTGCCGCAGCCTCTCCACCACCTCTGAAGCAAGGCAGCGTCCTGGATGCCCTGAAGGCAGAGCCTCTGCCACTCAAGTCAGGCAGTGTGCTCGATGCACTGAAAGGAGGGCCACTGGTTAGTAAGCCAGAAACAACAAAAGAAAAACTCGAGGAAAGGAAAACCACTGGGGAGGGATCTGCTGCAGCTAACACAAAGGTTGGTTCCTTTGAATGATATTGTTGTAATTTCTGGTGTTTGTAATAAATATGGGCCTCTCAGGCATGTGTCAGTCAAACCTGTAGAAGTGACCACGTTTTTGGTGATCACGAAGATCTTGTTCTGTTGACACAAAAATTAAGGATCCTGTCTATAGTGACCACCTGTCCATATTTTATTGGTATGCTGGGTCGTCTTCTCGGACAGTTTTGAATGTATTTTATTAAATGGCCAGGTCTCTGTATACAAGATTTGATCCCTTATTCCCAGACTGCATCATTACCCTCTCTGGGGGACCAGTTCAAGAAGCCGTCAGGTGGCTGGGACTGTGACACCTGCATGGTGCAGAACACAGCTGCAGCCAGCCGGTGTGTGGCCTGTGACACCCCCAAGCCTGGGAGCCAGCCTAAGCTAACCGTGCCCACCACTGGTAAGTGTCTGTGCTTCTCTGGTTTTGTTCCTGTTAATACTTCTTCGCCCATCCTTCAGTATGTGGTACAATAGTACGTAATGTCATTTTGTCTCATTTTGGCTTTGTTTCAATGAGGTACAAAGAAGGATTACTCATGATAACATAGAGTTGTGCAATTCGCCTAATGATGACAGTAAATAGATGTGCATTAGCATTTTTTCAATGTAACATGAATGATGTGAAAAATGGGTTTGAGACTATTTTAAAAGAGGTAGAAATTCTCTTGCAGCCAGTATGTTAGTTTTTATCTCCTTTGTGACCATGCAAATGCTGTCATATCTTCCCATACAGTTCCCCCTGTCAGTTTTGGTACTGATGCAGCCCCCAAAACCAATGGTTTTAAACTGGGCACCACAGCGGAGGGAGGCAGCGCTAACAGTGGATTTAAGTTTGGATCTGGAAGCGCTGTGAACTCTACCAGCTCTGGTTTCACGTTTGGGAGTAGTAGTGCTTCTACCGCTGCATCTGAACAGGACTCCAACACTTTGGGTGGCTTGAAGAAAGGCACCACAGACTTTGTATCCACTAATGCTAATACACAAGATGCTAGTAAATCTATATGGTCAAAGGCAGCATCAGGAAATAAATGGACCTGTGATACTTGTCTTGTAGAAAACAAGAACGAGTCAACAAAATGTGCTGCATGTGAGTCCCCTAAACCTGGCAGTGAGTCTAAAACAGCTGCATCTACACCTGCTGTGAACTTTGGGACATCAAGTGCTTTCAAGTCGACTTCAAGTTCATCTGGGTCACTGTTAGCAGCAGCTAATAACGGACAGAAGTGGGAATGCCAGACTTGTTTAGTGTACAACACCGACGACAAGACTAAATGTGCAGCATGTGAAACGCCCAAGCCTGGTAGCCAAAACAAGTCTACCCCAGCAGTCGGTGCAAGTGGGAGTGGTGGTTTTTCCCTAGGTACGAACAGTTCAGGCCTGGCAGCAGCAATATCTGCACAGCAGTCCAAATGGGAGTGTGAAACCTGTATGGTCCAGAATGACAAGGATGCGACAAAATGCCTCGCCTGTGAAACACCGAAGCCGGGCAGTGCCCAATCATCTTCAGGAACAGGGGGGTTCCAGTTTGGCTCCCAGTCAACATCAACAGGGAAAACGGCCTCCTTTGGAAGCAGTACTGGAGGGTTCCAGTTTGGGGCACCAAAACCTGCCTCAACTGAAACAGCGACAGATTCCAAACCCACATTTTCAGGTATATACAATTTTCCATCACAGTTTTTGCCTTTGGTTGTACATGTTGTTAGTACGATTAGTTCTGCACAGACGAAACCTTTATGAGGCTTTAATAAAGCAAAACTGTCTTTGGTATGACCTCTCCAGGGTTCAAGTTTGGCAGTGGAGGTGCAGAATCTGCTCCAAGCACCGCCACCAGTGGTGGTCTCCAGTTTGGTGCAGGAACAACTGCAGCCAGCACCACCCCCAGTGGTGGGTTGTCGTTTGGAGCAGGGACGACGACAGCCAGTACTGGCGGGTTCACGTTTGGAGCAGCCAGCTCTGCGTCTGGAGCTGCCACCACGACATCCAACGCCACATCGTCAGCCAGCGGAGGCTTCACGTTCGGCACAGGGACGACATCTGGGGCTGCTGCCTCGGTGCCTGCTGCCACCGGAGGTTTCACATTCGGGACGGGAAGTTCAGCTGCTGGTGCTGCTGCTTCTGCTGGGTTCAAGTTCGGAGCTGGAACAGCCTCTCAACAGCCTGATGCAGGTGAGTTAGCAGCTTATCGATAATTACCATAAAGAAATGGTAGTAAAAGTAGTAGCAGTAGTAGTATTAGTATCTGGTAATGTTGACCCGTAAATAGGGGCATTTCTGTCCTTTTTTTTTCTTTCTACCATTGTTTTCTATTGTAAAGCATTTGAAATAAAGCGTAATCATGTAGTAAAGGTTGGACATGATAATGCTACCTGCATGTCAGTAGATGCCCCCAAGTTTGACCCCACGTTGAACCATGTTTCTCATCTACTTCAGCTCCCAAGATGACAAGCATAGCTGACTTAGCCAAGGCAGGTCAGCTGAGTGTACCCAAACCTGCAGCCGGTCAGTCCACAGCAAAAAGGAGTCTGGAATCGGGTACGTCTACACATGACTGGTGATGTGCACAACTTGTGTCTTTCAAACCTTTCATCTTCAAAGAAAAGGCTTGGAGTATTGGTCAATGTCTTTTGCATCTTTGTAATTGAATGTAGACGCTTTTTTAACCGTTCCTAGCACACTAGTGCATTGTGTATTCATTTCTGAGGAGTGTTGTAAAAGATAGTGGGGATATTTATCTGGTCTGGCTACAGCTAATATTTTTGATTTTCTGTGATTGCTTTGCTTGATACCATTGCTATTATTCTTATGGCAGTTAGATGTGTACAGTTAATATGCCACTTTAAACCTATTGTCACTGTTTCACAGACAACAGCACTCCGGCCAAGGTGAACCTGTCTTCTGCCTTCGGCTCTGGCACCCCCTTTGGCTCAGCCAATCCCAGCACGGCACCAAGTTTTGGATCCACCACTGGCGCTAACCCTCCAGTGTTTGGAGCTGGTACATCAGCTGCGCCCAGCTCTGGACTCACCTTTGGTGCACCAGCAGCAGCAGCCTCTGCTACAGGCAGTGCAGCAGCCACCACATCAGGCTTCACGTTTGGTACTGGCTCGTCCAGCACGGCGGCTAGTACGACTCCTGCACCCTTCAGCTTTGGTGCAGGGGCGCCCCCTGCCGCAACTACAGCTGCCACAGCATCTGCTCCATTTGTGTTTGGGGGAGGAGCATCCTCAGCCCCAGGGTAAGTGTTTTTCATCATCTATACAAAAATGATTTTAACAATGCAAGTAGACATGCAGACAAATAGCTTCTATACAAGCACAATCTAAGGATGGTGCTTTTTTTTATCT
Source organism: Branchiostoma floridae (assembly GCF_000003815.2). Taxonomy (NCBI): domain Eukaryota; kingdom Metazoa; phylum Chordata; class Leptocardii; order Amphioxiformes; family Branchiostomatidae; genus Branchiostoma; species Branchiostoma floridae. The sequence continues at coordinate 24,440,807 of NC_049980.1, read as the reverse complement.
TACTATTTTTGGCATTTTCTGTGTGTAATCAAGACATTTGGTTCTAATGAGAAAGATGACAAGCAGAAAGTTAACAGTCATGCCGAAGCAAGTGTAATCTGTACCTCTTGTGTTGATTCTTTTACAGTGGCTCAACTGGGGGGTTCAACTTCAGTGGAGGACAGACAGCACCCCCTGCTACAACGACCGCCCCCAGTTTTGGCACTCCAGCCTTTGGAGCCAACCCCACCCCAGCAGCAAGCACACCCTTCGCACCAGCCACCACCGCGGTGTCCGGAGGAGCTACTCCGTTCGGGGGAGCCACTAGCTTCGGTGTGCAGACCACCTCAGCACCGAGCAGTGGCCCAGTGTTTGGTGCAAGTGCTGCACAGCCAGCCCCAACTGCTGGTGAGTTTTCTTCAGCTTCCAACTCAGCTTTAAGTTGCACTGATGTATTCCCACAACTACAAGCTTGATTTTTATCTATCTCTCTGTAGGGTTGATTCTGTATTGACAAGGATTGCCTAGTTCAACTGCATGTTAGCTGCACTTAGCAGCATCTTGTATTGACTTCTGTGGATGCATTATCACATCTTTCCCCATGTCCATCTAGTATCTTCAAAGGTAACACTTCTTGAAAGCTTTGTCCCCTCAACAGCGCATTTCCCTTGTATGCTGCCAAGCAGTGATTTGCCCGAGGATTTTAATCTCCTATCATTACACACCTCGTAGGTTTTAACTTCAACGCACCCAGCCAGCCCACGTTCCAGTTTGGTGCAGGCTCCCAGCAGAGCCCTGCAGTGTTTAACTTTGGTGCGGCAGCCCCTGCAGCGGCAGCACCTGGTGGGGGGTTCAACTTCGCTGCAGGGGCTGGGACAGCAGCTCCAGCACCGCAGCCTGCTGCTCCTTTTAACTTCAGGTAAGTACAACTCTGGTGATCCTCAGGAAATATTCTTCTATGCCAATACAGTTCTTTTGAACAAAATGGTGATGTTAGATGTAGCAGACATTTGTACACTCTGTTTCTCTGCTGTCTGTATCTTTGGTAGTGCAGCCTGACTTGGAAGAACTCAGGAATATTGAATATTAATAACATTTGCTGTTTTAAATTTGTTGAATAGGTTTAACCTTATTGACATGGCATCCTTCAAATTCTGTATCTGTTTAACTGCCCTTTGGTGTAACTGATCAGCTTTTCAGTGACACAGCTGGTTATATTACACTTAAAGGAACCGTCACACATAACTTCTGCACAAGTTGAAAGCATAGTTTAAAGCCATTTAGGGAGGATGTCCCTACTGTGTACCTTAGTTGAACAGGTACTGAAGGCTGTCTGAGAAATTGTTGAAGGTTGATGAGCTTTCCTCCATTTTTAAATCATGTATGCTTTTTTGGCTGAGCTGAGACAAGTGGTTTTGTTTCCCCCACAGTGCTGGGGCACAGCCAGGCGGAAACCCCTTCAGTATCCAGAGTACTCCCAGTGCCTCCCCTGGTGGCAGACGGGTCATCAAGAAGGCTCAGCGCAGGAAGAGATGATCCTCTAGCAGGGGTGTCAGATCAAGTTCTATCTATCAGTCACATCTGTACTGAACTTACTGTTTAAGCTTAATCTTCAGTAGGTAGATTTAAATTTGCTTAACAATTCATGAAATTATTGTTGCGGGAGCAGCAAAATTTTACTCTATCCAACCTCAGCGAAAGCAAAAGTATACTGTATATGTTAACAAAGGATTTGGTACAGTAGCTGCTCTCTTGACCAACTTACAAGAGGGACACTATGGAAAACCCAGTGCAATTTTGCTGCTTCAATTCGGTTCATTGTACATTTGATAAAGCCAGAAGTGCCATGAATTGGATGGATGAACAATACAAAACAAATGATTGGCATACCAAAAACGTTTTTTAACCTTGAATATTTACCTGAATGCTGTAGAGAAGTCACTTCCAAACATGTGTATCAGTGTCTAGTACTAGTTGCTTTAAACTGTATATGTGGCGAGTCATGCATGATATGTAGTGTTAAATATTAAGACAAGCTCTTGTACCACAAAATGGTCACCATTACTACTCACCATAGCTCTTAACAGTAATAGTTAAACAAAAACAAACCTTGAATGCCTGTCTGACATTGTCCCAAATGCAGTAGGCACTGACTGAACAACACAAACTAGATGTATCAGTAATTATGAATGAAACTAGTACCACTGACCATTTTTATTAACAGGTATTGTATTGTATGCTTCATCAGTAGTATATATATACACTTGTAGAGCCTGGTCTGAGGGACCAGGGAGCATAGAGCAACCTTTTGGAGAATCCTCTGTAACAGGAAAGATGCTCAGCACATACTCTCCTTCAGAGTTGATATTGATAGATTTTAGTGTTTACTTTTCAAACATCCCAGTGGAGGGACAAATCAGAGAACTGTAATCCAAAACCTTAACTGTGGAAAAGACATTATCAAAAAGTGGCAGATTTATGATTTAAAAAAACCTAAATATTCATTGGTTAGTTGGTCCTAAAATCTCTGGTATGTTTGACTACAATGTAGATGGTAGTGCTTTTATTCATTGTGTTCAACCCCTCAACAATTAGCTGTTCTATTACTGTCATATAGTCTATTAACTTTAATATTTACCCGATTTGTAAGTAAACATGACTTTAGACAATTGTTTGATCCCACTAAAAGCTGTTACGGTCACTGAGAGTTGACCCGCCCCCTGTAAATGATAAGAAAGTAGCAGTGACTTGATTGTTGGGATGTTGCATTGCTTGACTGTAAAATATGTACAATACACATGCAGACTTGTTCTGAGGGTAAAGAAAAGAATTCTGAAATTTCCAAAAGTAACTATTTTTGTACAAAGATGTGAAAATTTTGACGTTTGGATGCCCCTTTGAGAAACTGTATGAGTGAATTCTTGGAGTGAAACTATGATTGGTATGAAATATTTGTGTGAGTGAGTCAACTCAGGTGAAGTTATCTATAAGATATCAGTGTGGAAAATGGAATTTTTCACACAACTCAGAACAGGACTGCACCAGGTGCTACAGTGGCAATTTCTCTTTCGTTAGATCTGTAGTGTTCTGTAGGTACACGTACTGATAGGTAGGGTGGACACAGGTAAGCACACGTGGATGTAAAATTTGTATAGAGCAAGGTTGGTTTCATGAAGTTGAATTTACAATTGGTGAAGCATATGTTCTGGGTTTGCATTGCCCAGGTTCAGTATGTGAGATCATCACACTGGATAGTAGCCATACATAGTCTCGGTCTCTATAACACTCATCCTATTAACCATTTCCCTGCTGAGATAGGCATCTGGCACCAAAGGTGCATTGGTTACAGGGTTAGGCAGCAAGGAAAAGGTTAAATGGAATATGTTCTTTAAACCACTACTTCAGCAGCTATTATCCTATTTCAATGTTACCAGGTTCTGTACATGGTATATAATAATCACCAGCAAACCTTTTTGTACATCCAAGTATGAAACCACCCATGATGGTGTCTTGATTGTTATGAATATATGTTAGACCTATATTATTATTGTGTAAAGTTCTGTTGCTGATGGTGGATCTGAAAATCAGATTCTCCTCAGAGCACAGATTTTATGTCTAAGAAATATGTACCAGCCATAGTGTATACTGTAGTGTGGAAACATAACCAAGCTAACAGTCATCTGATGTATCATATCATATCATAAATGTGCAGCATTTTCAGTTTTGATTAGTGACACTGTAAATTTGAAAGTCTACAGATAGTCAGATGGCTGTCAGATGGGTTATCTGTTAGGTCAAATAAAGAGAACCTTGTACTTAAAATATTTGGGTTTGCACTATTGTCATAATGTAGTCAATAAATTCTGTGATCCACTCAGATCTGCCTTGTTTCTCATGAAGTAGTCCTGATTTCAACTTGTTCTAATTGGCCCAATGTCTCAGCATCAATAGAAAGTCCTTAGTCTATGGCAACAGATTTTTGGAAGAAATTTAATACTACACAGTAGACACTGAATAAAGGAAGTTTATTTAAATCACAAGCTTGATATTGTTACAGAAAGTAGATCAGTTAGATACTTTTGTTTCCAACATCTGCTTCTTAGAACATCACACTCCAATCTGCGAGAATATACTTGAGTCTAATTAACATTGCTGAAAAGGTAAAAAAGGCAATTTGCTATCCAAAATACTCCAGCTTAAGGTTTGTGTTTCTTCTTGCGACTGTTGTTCACTGCAAGGGTGGCTGCTACAGCATCTGGGTGGGAAAAAGATGTGTATTAAATGAAAATACAATGTACTATGGAAGTTGAAAACCAGCAGAACTTACTACATTGTACTACAAAGTCACAGCCATGTAAGTATGTAGTATTGGATCTGATTCTACATGTTCACTTGTCCATAAGAATTTGTGCCATGATTGAGCACTCACTGATAGCAGCATAATATAAATAGTGTGGATAAAAGAGAGAAGGTCTCTCTGACTTTCACACAAATACAGTGTCACAGATCATCATATCATTCCTTGTCAGTACTGCAGCCAGGCCACGGCCATCTTATTAACTTCTAGGAGGTCCAGGTAGAAGATGTTGGGGTCCAATACGCAGTCAACTCATCAACTGTACACAACAAGCTATCATGAACATGAACAAGTAGAGTTACATACTGGGAAGCCTTGGGAGGTTGGGCTGACCATACTGGATGGGGTAGAGCCCTGAGAAGCCTTTGGGAAAGATTGGGGCCTTCAGCATCTTACTCAGGCTCTCTGTGCAGGGGAAGAACAAACAATCCAAAACAGCTTCAGCAAAACCACAGATGTACTAAAAAAAAGATCAACGTAATAACTAGAAACCTGAAAAAATTCATAAATGAAATTATTGTGTCATATCTTGTACAATTTGCCCTAGGAATAATCCCTTCATACAGTAATGAAAAGATTGCACATCATTATATCTTCCAGGCTTGATATAATGACACAGACAGCAGTGTTCACATTTGTTGACAGGCCTAAGCACTTACTTTTCATGTCCTTGAGCTCACTAAGGACCTTATCCTGCTCCTGTGTGTCTCCAAGGTCATGTAGGACCTCGTCTTCATCCAGCTCTATGTCCATCTCTTTGGCCTGGAACAGTAAAGTTAGGAGTGAAGGCTAAGGATAAGAAGCTTTAACTTAGTTTAAGTAAGTCACATGTTTAATCTAATTGAAGCTAACCTAAACATGTTACATTTGTACTAGTATTTGATTGGTGATTAGCTTACCAATGCAAAAATGGAGAACTCAGACTACTCTGTTATTTTTTTTCTAAGTGTAGGTTACGAATTGTTGCTGAAGTCAAGGTCAATAGCCTTCCGACCTGCTGTAAGAACCAATCATTGTGATGTTTCTTCTTCATATAGCGATGTTCTTCCACGTCAATCCTGCGCCCTGCTGCAACCCTGGCCTTCACTGCAGCCAGGTGCTGGGGCTCCGTGGGGAACACTGGCAGGTCCTCGTCTGGAACAGAACAGAAAACCCGCGGTTTTAGCAAACAGATATTCCATACATTTTCTCATAAAAAAGTCTTCAGTTCTTCATTTATGACAGTGACAAAAGACCAGTAGTGAAGGTAGGGCCTGCTCAGAATGGTTTTATCTTGCACCTTGATATACCTACATAGTTTCAATGATATTCAACACAAAGGAGCATTCTATTTTCCAGCAATAACATACATAAACAAACAAAATTGAAACCGGCAACAAATACAAGTATAAAAGGTGTTACTGTTACATAATAAGTCACAATAATGGTCTGATCACAACTTGCTTAAGTTGAACAATGGCAAAACAAAATCCGCTGCTAGTTGGAACAGCCAAGCGAGCAGGGAAGGCTCCACCACTACAACTAGAGCTCAGGGGACAACAGTTAGAACAGGTCCCAGCCGCAAAGCTACTAGGAGTGTATGTGGATCAGTACCTGACTTGGGACGTTCACATCACTAACAAAGTGAAGAAGTGTAACTCAAGCATGTGTCAACTGAACAGGATAAGAAACAAACTACCTCCTAGGATAAGGAAGGACCTGGCACAAACCCTGGTACTCTCTCACTTGGATTATTGTTCTCCAGTGTGGGGAAACACAACAGCCAAGAACATCAAACGTCTCCAAGTGGTACAAAACAGAGCAGCAAGGTTTGCCCTTGGATGTGATAACAAGACGGACAGTGCAACAAGGTTACACATCTTGGGTTGGTCACCAGTAAAGGAAAGAATACAACAAAGAAGTTTTGCCACATTCTGCAGGATAGTGCACACAGGACTACCAAAACCACTGTACAACCAACTCACATTCCAGTCAACCAACAGTCGGTACCAAACACGGTCAACAACAACAAACTAAATCAAACTGTCAAAACCTAGCACCAATGCAGAAAGGAAGTGCTTCCTCTACCGAACGGCTTGCCACAGGAACACAGTTACTAAATGAACTTGTTTTTCTCTCAGGTGTATAGTTTGCAATGTACATATTATGTTTGTATGTATGTTATGTTGTGCGTGTATTAATGTATTTTATGTAGACCACTGGAAGAATAGCTGGCATAATGTTGTAATAGCTAAAAGTGGATCTGAATAAAGTCAAAGTCAAAGTCAAACAATAGGGACAAAGAAAACTGCTCAAGAGTGCCTGACCTTTGCCGAGAGTCTTACAGATCCTCTTGTAGTACTGGGCATCCTCCGGCCCAGTCAGGAGGAGCGTCAGCCCTTCCTTCTGGGCACGTGCAGTACGCCCACTGCGGTGTACATACGTCTATATGGGGGGGAGAAACAACCATTGTTAGCTCTTGTCTTAAGGCAGATTGCTCTAAAACTTTCATTTCTGTTGGTCAGTATCAAATCTGCAACTTTCCAAAACACTTAAGTCATACAATGTTATAGTGGTCATAGAGTAATAAACAAACACACACGAGTACTGTTTCCTTGGGTTGATTTACTTTGCACATGAAACATTGCCCTAATTATAGCCCCGAGACCAGCTGCCCAGCTCCAGCTCAGCACGTTCTAGGGTAATGAATCCATACTCAAAGATTGTGTAGAACTGTACATGACACACATTACCTCTGAAGTGCGAGGAACCTGGTAGTGAATGACATGCTGCACATCAGGGATGTCCAACCCTCGAGCTGCCACATCAGTCGCCAGGAGCAGACCATTCTCATTGGCTGAGAACCTACAAGATCATGTAGATGTGTCAATCTTTTTTGCAGTGGATATTGCCTATTATACAATTCAAGATGCACCTGTCATTTAACCCTACAAATGCTTAGACAGCCTAATTCTACCGTTAAGTTCTTCTTTTCCTAAATTTGTTCCAGTCCTCCACTTTATTCAAAATTCAAGCTGACCTCTCCAGATTCTTCAGCCTCTGTTTCTGGTGCATGTTTGCATGGAGAGGTAGGGGGCTCTTCTGCAGCAACCCCAGGAGAGACGTCAGCCTACGGATACAGTCAATGCTGTTGGCAAAGACTAGCGTCCTGCCCGGGTACTGCAGCAGGAAGTAGTACAGGTAGATATCCTGGAAGAACAAAGTGCAGAGTTACAACGGCTCTCAACTAACTGTAGGCCAAATATCTTGAGCCATGTTTGAGTGACAGTAGACAGGTGATTGTTAAACAGTTGTTGAAAACCCTGTTGTACCTTTTCCTCTGTAGAACAGGTTATCCTGGCCTCAGTCAGTGTGTCCACCGTCCCCTGCTGTCGACTCAGGTCCACCACTAAGGGTTTACTCCTGATGCCTACTCTGTCCATCAGCTGACCTGGAACAACATGGGTACTTTGTCGTCTTTGAAAATACAGCAATGAGTTTACATGTTCTTACATCAATATATCTTTATATCTCAGACTCAAAAAACCTAAGCTAATATAATACCTCCATGATCTATGAAGGATTCAATACACTTCATTTACATCATTCATGTGAGGCCTAGACTTCTTCCAATACATGATGGTACAAGGTTTGCCACTAATCACACCCATCAAGCACAGATGAACACGCTTCAATGCACAGTCTGTTGCAAGACTCCAGTCCAGACTTCAACACCAGATAGTCTAACCTCAAGTTTATCCATCCTTACCAAGTTTCTTATCTTTGTCCATCTTAAACTTTTTCTTCATTATCTTCCTCTGTGGCCCAGAGTGCACCATGGTAAGTGTGGCAGAGAAGACAAATGTCTGCCTTCTAAGGTTTCTGCCTTCCCTACACAAACATATGGAGATACAATATGTCAAAAAGAATGAACACTTCAAATGTAAAAGAAACAGATTCTATTTTTTTTAATTTTAAGCTTCGGCATGCTGAAGTAGCCATTTGGAAGTAGGTACTGAAGTAGCTAATAGTTCTCTCTTGTCTATGGGTTAGGCAGCAGGAAGAATGTTAAGATGACTTAGAGTCTTGATTCAGCAGTTATTAAGAGAGGTAACATGTCCTCACCCATTGATCTTGTCCAGCAGATTGCCCAGCTCTGCGAAGTGTCCCTTCTCCACCATCCTGTCAGCCTCGTCAATCACCAGGCACTGCAGCTGGTTCAGGTCACTCAGGTGGGGATGGCTCTGCAACACACATAAGGGGTCAGGGCTCCCAGGCAAAGTTTATCTATTCATTTATTGACTTGGCTGTTCAGCACACACAGCCTGTGGCTTTTACAAAGGGCTAGCCCTGCTAACAGAGACAAGGACAATAGAAATGGAATTGGACATGAACAAGATAATAGAATAGTATCAATATTCTTAGCCAAAGTTTAAACCTTTCTTTCCAAGACAACTTCAGTACACTCAGTCACAGACATTGCAGTTGACTATGAACATGCGTCATGGCATTCATGGCAAGGATTTTGACTTTTGTTCCACCTGGTGCTTCTACCTTCTTTAGGATGATATACCAAGTCACAGACTTTGAATCCTATTAAAAATGAGCAAAGAGAAGTCCAATCTACATCCTACCTGTTCCACCATCTCCCAGAGTCTACCTGGAGTTGCCACAATGATCTCAGGCTGTCTGTCCAACACTCTCTTCTGTTTCTGAGGCGCCATGCCTCCAACCAGTACAGCCACCTGTCATAAAACCACACATATTCAATTACTACAGTAGACGGTAAGTGCATTTGACGCCAACTGACCACATACAAGCACAGATGATGTTGGCAAAGAGAACTATTTATGTGCAACACATTCAAATGAGTAAGATATGATACGAGTAATCTATAATAAATATTACTGCCATGTGGTGAAGGTTTCTAAGTTCTATATGGAATAGATATGGAATAGAAGTAGTGTCTGACAATTTCTGTCATTATTCAATCTATTTTGTAAAGTGATGCTATGAACACACTTGATTACCTTAACATTGGTGTACTTGGCAGCAGCCTTGATGTGATTGGCCACCTGCACAGCCAGTTCCCGGGTGGGGGTGAGCACCAGTGCCAGGAGGGGGGAGACTACCTTCTGGGGGGTGGGGGCTGACAGGGGAGGGGCCTCCTGTAGAGCCTCTAACTCTGGAGGCAGTGTGATGTCATCTTCCACATGTACACACCCCAAACCTGCATTCTGAACAAGCAGACAGTAGGGATGTCTTGTCTTGTCATTACGGCATAAACTTACAACATAAGAAGGTCATCAAAGAATCTTTAAATTGTGAATCTAGAACAGTATTCATCCCATTCCATGACAATGTTATTATTGTTCTTGAAAATAATAGTAAGGCTAACTTACATCTAAGACCAACTCTTCTTCATCATCTTCCTCCTCCTCCTCAACTTTGTCGTCCTCTTCATCAGGTACTTCCATCTCCTGGTCATCATCATCATCAGCTGCATCGTCTACTACTTCCTCATCCTTGTTTCCAAGGTCACCCTCCTCTGTTTGAAGGTTTCTCTCCTTCCACTCTAGTATCCTGTGTAAAATTGGGATCCCAAAAGCCAGGGTTTTCCCACTTCCCTGAAGAAGAGAAACAAATTATACAAATGACAAAGTCAAGCATCTCCAAACAAATTCAATTCTTTTGAAAAAAATTCCTGTATTTTACTGGACCGGACATTTTTTGCGGCTGTTAACAAATGTATGAGACATGAATAACACTCACTGTTTCTGCTGCTCCCACCACATCCTTGTGGGCTTGTATGGCCTGTGGGATAGTCTGGGCCTGTATGGGTGTCGGCTGTGTAAAGCCTTGGTCAGCCAAACCTCTCAACACCACATCAGGGACAAACAGCGGAGTCCAGGGGGTCATGTCTGCATAGAAACACAAACAGCAAGAAAAACAATTTTTACACCTCATAAAACATTTGGGGATATTCACTTCCCACATCCTTGTTGACCACAGCTTTGATGGAAATGCAAGACAATGTCTAACCTTTTAGTGCAAAAAACGTGTATACAAGCTTTCACAAAATGGATGTATACTGGTTTTCTGTCTTAAACTTACCTGCATCCACGCTTTTCTTGGCTACAGACTGAGGCTTACAGCTATGGCCTTGTGCAAGTGGCATCTTCCTTTCTTGCTTCTTCCTTTCTCTCTTTTCTTCTCTCTGTCTTTTAAGCGATTCTAGTCTCTGTTTCCTTCTTTCATTTCTCCTTTCCTTCCGTGACTTCTTTGTCACACCTTCTGTTGCAGCATCTGTTCCAGGTTCATCAACACTTTCATCTTTACAGTCTCCATCCTTCTGTGAAGACAACTCCGTCCTTTGCTTCTTCTTCAAAGGTTCAGTGACCTCTTTGTTAATGTTAGTGTTGTCCTCTGATCCTTCATCTGATTGGCTGCTGCTCATCTTTAGTGCTTCTCCCTCCTCATCTACCTGAGCTTTTCTTTTCAGTTTCTTTGCTGGCTTTTGGATCTTGAGTTTGGCATTCTTTTCTTCTATGCCAAGCACTTTCATCTCCTTCTTGGGCTTGGTTGTATCTCCCTCCAAGTTTTCTTCATCGTGGCCTTTGGACTTCTGTTCTTGACCTTTCTTCTTTTGTTTCTTTGTAGTTTTTTGCTGTTTTTGCTTTCCCTCTTGACAGAGCTCATAATCTGTCAATTCTTCCAACCCAACAAACCCGGAGAGATCATCTGATGAGCAAAGCGATTGGTCAACCCTGACAGGCTTCCATGCACCATGTTCCAGGATGGCTGTTCCTTTGGTCCGCCGAGGAACTGGGTAGTCTGCTTCTACATTGCTGAACAGATCCTACAAAGTGCAGAACATCTGAAGTTTTAGACATTTCATTCTGAAATTTTTTATGTCATGAAGTGATATATAAATCAGTTTTACAGTATAAACTACAACTGATAGTGTATACTATGTAAATATTAATAATAAAAGCGAAATATGACACCTCTAGAAAAGGCTAAGCGGTAAGCACCAAGTCAGAAGAGCTCCAAGCAACCAAATCTAACACAACACTACACTTAAGTAAGGTCACCACAACAACAAGATTTTTGAACAAAACTCTTGTAAGTTGTAAGCTCAATTTTAGAGTTTTGTAGTTGACAGCGTAGCTTGGCAGTTACGTTTTATATCAGAGACGTACATATTTTGTGGTACAAAAACAAATCATGACGGAATTCATTTCTGTTGTACAAAATTAAATCCACGGTCACGCGCACACATGTGGAATTTGCCCCCCTCCCCCACAACGTGTGTCTTCGATTATCCAGCGCACTGTTAGCCTTTCTGCCAATCCAAGATCACTGATTGCCATAGGTACAGCTTGCCCAAAACATGGAAACCGACAAATACGCACCTTCATGCTTGCAGACTTCGATTTCTTCCCTTTTCGCTTGCTTCCGCGATTTTTTGCGTAGGGCGCAGCCATCTTGGGAACAGGACACACCACTCAGATATTGGGGGTTTTATTTGTTACAGGCGACGGTTGGTTGAAAGGATATCAAGGCTCAAATTTTCAACTTACGTATTTGACATAAAATAATTTATATCCATAATTAAATAATAAGCAGGAATATTGTTTATATTTTGAAGAAAACTCGCTTCAAGAGCTTATTCAACAAAAAGTACCCTTATATAAGAATGAACTCGTCCAATGGTTATGATAATTGGTCTGGCGCGAAAAACACGAAGAGGAAGCGAAAGCGAAGACGCCAGAAGCTTGCAGTGGGAAAAGGTACGAAGCAGGAGGCTTATCTGCAGTAGAATCCCGATCTTTAGATAGATAAGACAGATAAGACATAGATAAGGGTAACGTTAGACTTGCAAACACCAGGTAAAACTTTTACGATATCGTTGAGTCATCGTTTTGGATATCGATGAGGTTGGGATGCAGCTTTGGCAGAATTGCCCCCCTCCCACTCACAGCTGTTTGTTGTTATATCATGCCACGTATGATATTTGACCCTTATTTCCACATATTAGACAGAGGACAGGAGAAGTAAAAGAAAGAATAGATCGTGTCTTGTCAGAAAATTGGAAAACAAGAAGAATCAACAGGTTAATTTTGATCATCAATTATTAAACAATAGTGTAACAGCCATGATGGATAGATATTAAATTTGCAATAAAACATTATTAAAGGCCTGAAAAGTTACTATATTATATTTGCTTGGGCATAAACAATAATCCCTTTCAAGAATCCATTCGCAGCGCAGGTCAAATGTGAAGGCTCATGACTTGTTGACAGTTCTTGTCTTCACTAGTATTCTTTTTATATGTTGGAATGCAATGGTTATATAGCCTTTGTGTTTGTCAGTCGTTCTGCATAACAATCCAGGGGCTTTCAACATTGACCAGTGCATGTACAGTTGTATTCGTGAGTCATTTTATGCACCCACCATTAGCTTTAAAGTTGCTTTAGGGCTGGATACTGTAAACTATCATCATCATTCACTGTAGCAGTATTTCTGACCTTTTGGGTATTTTTTGTTTTTTTTTCCTCAGTACCAATCAACTGTTACCATGGCAACTGCTATGACTGATGCCCACCGCATGTTCCTCCAGTCCATTATGACCCACGGGGCGCTGAAGGCACGCGAGGTCAAGGCACTGTACAAGAAGTGTTGTGAGACCTTCCGCAGTGAGTTATACTGTACATTGTGATACTTGTACCTCACTACTGTCATTTGTTTTCTGCCATTTTTATTCGAAAGGAAGGATTTGCTGATTGTTGATTTGCATCTTGTTTAGCATTGTTATTCTTTTCCAGGACCTTTGGAACATGACAATCTGGGAAAGTTTGTGAACGAAATCAACCACCATGTGGGCCCCTTCTCCATGATGATACAGAAGGGTGTGTCAGAAGAGGATGGGGTGCAGTATTATGCACTGGTAGGTGCTACAGAAAAGTAGTACAGTAAAATAAAGGCAGCATTTGAAAGTCACTGTTTCTGTTTCAGTTGCAAATTTTGTGTTAAACTTGCAGGGAGAATGAAACTTCTCATCAGTCCCTCAGAAATATTCGAACCTCATGACATGAAACTGTAGAAAAAATTTTTTAAAGCTTAATATGACAGATTTAATGCTGAAAATCAAGAACATGCTCTCAATGACTGCGGCAGAGAGATTTAATGC
>NC_049980.1:24377313-24427114 GCF_000003815.2 Branchiostoma floridae | reverse complement strand
AATTAAGTTGTCATTGTCATTACTGTTCACATTAATCTGTAGCATTCATTTAGCCTTCTGATCTTGTCATGTGGAGTGAGAAAGATTGTGTGTCCATTTCCAGGTGAACATGATGGAGAGTGACATCACCCGTCTGGCCTCAGACTACACGGAGACAGAACTGGAGTTCTTCAAGAAGGTGCTGGATCTGATAGTTGACTCGGACACAGGCGTGGCCTCTTCAACAGACGTCCTGAACCTGACAGACCAGCTGTACGAGGAACAGAACAGGAAGATGAGGAAGAAGGAGGCAGAGGATGTCATCAGGAGGATGGTCCGAGACAGGTGGCTGAACGAGGTGAGTTTCATGTAGTCAACACTGTGGCAAGAAGTATTTTTAAGTATTTTGGGATATAACTTTCTCATTACTGGTACTGGAGACTGAAATTGCATTATCCAACATAAAGTGGCTTGCCTGGTACATTAGTAATTAGCAAGCTTTTAAACTCTGGCCTGTTGTTGTTTGACTTACATACTACTAGAAAGGGTTGAAATCTTTGACACTGATCATTGTACATGTATTTTATTTATTTATTTCATACTTGTAAAAATTCCTTTGTACATTGTACGTTGAATCTACACACAAACATTTTTTGTTATCATAGTAGGTTCCTGTAAACTATTGATTCAATTGAGATCATATCCAATTGTATGTTTTTAAGAATTGAAAATTAAAAGCCACACATTTCGTCCTTGTCCCCAGCACCAAGGTGAGATCTCTCTGAGTGTGCGAGGTATCCTGGAGCTGAAGCCTTACCTGACAGATCACTACAAGGAGGACATCAGGCAGTGCTGTCTGTGTGAGCAGATAGCTCTTAAGGTTGGTAGCTGATGTTCTTCTTTGTGTTAGGTGGCCACCATCATCTTGTTTATGTTTCTGCCACACGTAAAATGACTTTGTAATGACACGTAAATGAGTTTGTCTTTGAAGTTCCAGGTAATGGTAGGTCTTGAAATTGGGGGTCTACTGTAAGTGCAGGGCTCGAAATACTACCTGCATATGCACATTAGTGCAGGTGATTTTTTTGCTGTGCAGGTATTTCTGATGTCTACCTGCACCTAACCTGCACCAAGTTATGCACCATGTATTATTGAAAAGTAGTTTTCACTTTGCTGTACTTATTGTTATTCTGCAAAAAAGAGATGCAATAAATAATAAAGATGTCAAATGAAGTGTGATTTTTCATAATAAAATCCGTAAATACCGGTATACCTATTTTGTTAGTAAAGAAGGTAGTAAATATGTGTATAAAGTGTGGGTTGTTTTATCTACTTTTTGATTATTTTTGAATAGTGCAGGTAAAATTTCTCTGGTGCAGGTAATTTCAAAAGCTACCTGCACCAGTGCAGGTAGACAGAAAAAAGTATTTCGAGCCCTGAAGTGTTAGTGCAGATGACACCTTATCCCTGAAGGATTCCAGGGATGGGGCAGTCACCATCTCTACAGGTAGCAAGTTCCACTCAGATACAGTTCATGGAAAAAAGGATGTCTGTCTGTACTGTGTTCTGCCTAGATGTTACACAGAAAGGTTGTACCACATTGGTGTTTGGGCAGGTAAATAAAGTGTAAATGTATGGTCTGCTGTTTGTTTCACCGAGTGGTTTCACCTGCTTTCTCGAACTACCTTTACATTGATGCTGTGCAAGTATGACTTTCTACCCACAGCAGGAAAGAGTGTAGAAATCCTTAACTCTCATTAAGGACACATATTGTTTGCTTCTGTTAAAGGGGGAGGTTAATGTATGTTGGTTTGTATGTATGAGTAGTTTGATTTTGCAGCTCCATTCTTCATTCTAGTCAGTGCAGTTTCTTACCCATTAAAATATTTTGTCAGGGCCAACTCTGCCAGTCTGACACCTGTGAGGCTAAGATGCACTACTTCTGTGCCAACCGGTACTTCCGAGACAAGGACCAGCCCCGCTGCCCGCGCTGTAAGGCAGAGTGGGACCACATGGTCATCAGCCAAGGTGAATATGGATGTTTCTGTTTCTTGAGTTATATGATAGATAAAAGTCACTTTATACCTGTAGACTATAACATGCATTGGCATAATACCGGTCATAAGCCTTATACCGGTCGATTAAAAATAGTGGAACTTAAAGAGATCTACACATGCAACAATAGCTATTTCTGAGGTATGCACACTTCAGACATCTGGGTGTCCAATACATAATTTACAAAGCATCGATAACAATGCATTCGAAGACAACAAGGCCAAAAGTTTTCAGGTCATTTTCGGGGCAGGCGAGCTCGTCGTGGGACAAACACACTGTCACGTTCATCGCCAGATTTGTAGATAATAATCACATGTGCTCACGGCACAAGACGAGCATGATTCAACAGCAATCTTGAATTTCTTTTGGTGACCTACAACTCGTGTAAAAGTGTGAGGAACCGTTGCATTATCGCCCGGATCTACGGCTGAATGGGTCAAATTGAACGTACGCCGCCATTTTCCCGCCATTTTTAATGCTACGGCTAGCAGTAAAGTTTTACGTCATAGCGGTTGTGACGGATCAAAATTAAATGAAAATTCTTGTCAGTATACGCCCATTTTCTCATGACTTTTTGTATGCTCATGCAGATTTTTGTTTTGTGCAACTACTAACAGGAAAGAAAGGAACAACAGAGGATGTATAAAGGTACATAGCGGCAGTTAATTGTGCCGTGTTTCGTTCGACCGGTATAGTGCACCCCCTTCCAACCACGCGCCCGTTTTCCGTGCAATTCCGCGGTGTGTTCCAATTACGATATTATGTTTTTAGCAGGACCAGAGAGACAAAATAATTTACACAGAAGAAGTGGCAAAGGTCAGCTGTAACAGCAACATGTAACTGGAGAAAATGATGCGTTGATCATTTGCCAAATTAGCATTGCTTGAGAAATTGCAGTAAACCGACCGGTATTATGCCAATGGATGTTATGTAGACTGGATGCATGATGATGATACTGGTAAATGAATAGAGGAAAAAGTAAATTCCTTTGGACTGTCTCTGGATATCGCCACATCACCCTTATTAGTTGAAATAGTAGAATAATTTACTGTAGATGTTGTGGGTTGTTTGTGGTTACAGTTTATATGTAACATTGTAGTCTTTGTCAAACGATTTGTGCATTGTTGGTATTGGTTGACTAGTATGGTACACAACATGCATTCTCCTGTCATGTTATAGTATGTTCCTATCTGTATCTTGTGTCACTGAGGTGAAAATAAACATACATGTACTTCTTTTTCCCAGGTGCAAATGGCCACTCTCAGACTGAGGAGACACCGGCCTCTCAGACACAGGGACGGAAGCGTAAGGTGCCATCGCGCCATTGATGCAGTCCAAGTTGTATCAAGCACATGTATCTACTACTGTGACATACCTTGAAAACAACAGTCATACAGTTGACTGAAGTGACTGTTGCCATGGGACGGTCAGGTTTGCTGCTTTGCTGTGCTGTAAACACTGGCTTTGTGCCCTAACTTCGAACATTCCTGCATTGAGAATGCCTATGACTATCACATGGTTCTAAGAGAAGACCTATGTTGTTGGTTTTTTATTATAAGGTAGTTATTAAGTTAGTTGAAGTAGTATGATAGTGGGTTATTTATTTGTTTGTTCATTTTAGGAACACTTGTCAGAATGTTATTGAACTGATAAAAATATGTTGCAATCTACAGTAGCAGGATGTCTAAAGAAACTCAATATTGCAATCCATATCCAATAAAAAGAAGAAAGTTGAGATGCAGATGTTCCTTTCAGACTCATTTGAGTCCTTGTAAAATATGTTAAGCCCCCTTTACAAATCAAGAATTTAGCTCGGCCAAGTTGTTGGCGAGCTCCAAATGGACATTTTCGGCCGGAGTATGACCGGCGCTTTGGCGATTATGCGGACCTCGAGCAAATTTTTGCAGCTCGGCCGGCGTTTGCGGGGCACTTGCAGCTGCGCTTAATTTCAGCGAGGCCTCGGCGGTGAGCATTGAGCTCGGAGAGCTCCTCAATGGGTTGCCTGTAGCTCGACCGGAGCTTGTCCGAGCAATGGCCAAGACTTGGCCAATACTCGGGCGGCAACCCGACGGTTTTTGACTCTCTTTTTTTCGGTCGGAGTTTGCCCGAACTCTTAAGCCTCGTGCCAGACTCGTTCGGGCTTCCTGCAATAACCGGACGATATTCCGTCCGACTTTAAACTAGTTTGGCGTGCTTTGGACGAGCATTGTGCTGGTGTCGCTGGGAGCTTGTGAGGGCTCCGGCAAAATTTTAACTGTCACCTAATCAATTTGACAACTGTGTTGAACACGTGCCCTTTGTTTTGGCCGTTCATCTTTAATAAAAAGTTTGTTCCGAAATATAAGATAAATAAAGACTACTGTATGAACTTTTCTATAAAAAAAATAGCT
This sequence comes from Branchiostoma floridae, assembly GCF_000003815.2. NCBI lineage: Eukaryota > Metazoa > Chordata > Leptocardii > Amphioxiformes > Branchiostomatidae > Branchiostoma > Branchiostoma floridae. The sequence continues at coordinate 24,422,690 of NC_049980.1, read as the reverse complement.
GCGTACCTTTTATTTATAATGTAAGGCAATTGGACACCAAGACAGTACCTCCTATCTATTTCTTTTGCTATAGGTTTGAATGTGTTAGATCATATATTCATCATGTCTAAAGGCTTCCAGTCTGAAACTCAGACGGCCTTTGCCGGCCTTCGCCCAAGGTTCGCCCGAGGTTTGCCCGAGGTTCGCCCGATGTCAAATTTGTCAATATTATTGTATTATGGTGAATCAGACTGGTTTGTTGACTTTGTGGCACTTGTGGTAGTTTTTGGATTGGTGTGTCACAACATTCCTGTTGATATCATTGTTTTCAGTGTGCCCATCCACTCCACTCATGTCCTACATATATCCCGCAACTCAGAAATTAAATTTTACACAAATATTGGCTTTTTACAAGGTTAGTCAGTTCTGACTTCGTCCATGTTCAAGACATAGTATAATCTCATTGACAAATTATAATCAGTTGTCTTGGGCGGACGTTGGACGGGCTCCGTCCATTTGTAAAGGGGGCAGATTTTCAGCGAAAAATACAGCCGATACTCGGGCGATGTTGAAATTCGGCGAGCTCTGATCGATCTACAAATTCGGCCGGCGTCCGCATGAATTGTAAAGCCGGCTTTAGCACAGCCTACATGTATAGGATAACCTGCAGTGCCAGGTCAAACAGGTAGGGGGTGTTAACTGCTGTGACTAGCATAATACCTTAATCCATGGCTAACTTTAAATTTTTTTAAGTAATACACCAGAGGCTTTAACATTTTTGTAGAATCCCAATCTCCCCTATAGGGATTGGAATTCTGAATTCTTCTGGATTCCAATGTTTACTGTGACATATATGTATATATTTTATCCACAGAAGTACAATATAGTTAATCATGGAATGTCTATTTGTGCCCTCTCGACGAAATATTTCTTAACTATAGTGGTGCTTTGTACCTTTTTCTGTTGCCTGTTTTTTACTAAAAAAAATAAAATGTTTTGAAATCCCATGTTTGTGTGTGTGCGTGTGTGTGTGTACAAACAGAATTAACAGCCAGCATAGAAATTCTACTTTATTGATGGCATTTTGATAGAATGTGGCAGGAATTCATTACACCAACACCTCATGTGACCAAAGGAGCTTCATTATACATCTGTTTTATATATTTCATATTATTCAGTTTCACCATTTTTCCCTCAGAGGAAAAAGCATCTGAAAACTCCTGTCAAAGTGTCTCATTAGTATCTCTAGAATATACACCATGGCCCACAATTTATTTTAAAGCATCATAATCATTAAAAAAAGATTTACTCTAAAGCAATGGCTTATGTTTGTCAAAGAGTCACATTGGTGTATATAGTGATCATAATTCTTACATCTTCCCTATGTTGTCCTCAAAGAAAACTTGTACCACCATATGGTACATAGAATGAACATAATGAGATACAGAGGATATGTTCTTATGGTGAATGGTGAGCATAATAAGCAATCTGCACCAATGGGATGAGGTCTGCTCTTCGAGTACCTTAAGTGGACACTCAGAGTTTTTTCTCAGACGACACTTTTCTTGCTCTGTCCCTGATGCGTGTGCCTAGACAATCTTTTGTTGCAGACTTGATTATCTTACTTGCCAAACGTAGGAAGTTGTCTTGCCAGCCATGTAGATCATAGGTGTATCAGACCTGTGGAATATCAGGCTCGTCATTTGTTGAGTCTGTTTGTATTCATTAACTTACTGATTTTTGTTTGAAGTGTGACGAAATCAGCTCTTACTAATGGAGAAATATGGGTTGCTCTTGGCTCTTGTCTATCAGATTGCAAGAAAACTGTCTCATTTTTGTGTTGACATTCATTGCATTCTAGATCTGCTGCTTTAGTTCAAGTGCATGGCTGCATCACAGAAGATCACCAGTGACTGAACAACCACTTCATGAGGACGTGATCACTGTGTCATCACATGTCTTCGAAAGACACACACGATATAACATTACAGAATTGATCGTTTTCACCTCATGTGGGTACTACAATATGATATGTAGCAAATTTCTTCATTATACACTTTGGAAATTGCCTTTAGGGAGGAAGGGTTGCATTTGTTATGCTAGAAGAGCCACATACAGTTACAAGGTAGAGTACGTTTGGTCACGATTTGTCATGTCCTTCGGGATTACATGGAAGTGCAGCAGCAAGCTTGATACGTTGTTATGAGCTGTCATTACATCTACAGTCTCTTCACATCTCAGACTGTCATGTCCGTCTGCACTATGTGTACCCACTGACATTTTAAGGCCTTCATCCTCTGACCAACTGTTTTGCAGTTGCTCAGTAATCATTCGTTGCAGTCTCCACATCTCCAAAGGCAGAATTGTAGATGATGCAAAAAAGTAAGTCCTGTATATCAAGAACGTAATTCTCAGTTCCGTTCAGGTTACATCGCCGGCTTACAATCTGCCTCCGGAACTCATTCAGAGTCAAAGTGTAGAATATTGTATAGTATTCTTTTACCACCACTGTAACATGGAGAGAGACGAAGAAGCAGTCATTCTGTGATCGCTTTGGTCCATGTGTCGACAGGCAGACGATCTCGCACATCACGATCATGTTGCTTCACATACCATGTACAGACGATTGACACTAGGTATCGGGTAAAAAATATTGAATTCAGCCGTTCGCCGTACACTGATAGCATTGCTCATGATGAGTCCCGTTCTGTGTCCTGACCAACCAGTTAGACGAATTTGCCATCAGACTTTATGTCCGGCGGACCTCCGTTGTGTGCTGGGCATGTGTCGATTACAGGGGGCGTTTTTCTGATGAGGATCTGAAGGGTTCCGTTGTCTATGCCCCTTAAAACCTCCTCTGTCAGCTTCCTCTGCTCAGAGACAGTGTTGTTTGTGTCCTCCTGCTGTAATACACAACGAAGAAAAATCAACGTTTGATTGGACTTACAGTGACTATAATAACCATAATTTTACTTATCACAGTTTCATATCCCTCCCTATCTGTCCTACTCTTCACATTGGTGTAACGACTATTCTGACATCGTAAGATAACTGATGATATCAAAGTTGAACAATCTGAGTCAAATCTTCGGTCTAACGCCCTTACTTGCGTGGGTACGTTGGGCCTGTTGTTACAGTAGCTGTGCCAGGAAACCTCGGCTAGTGCAGCCACCATGGCCAGGGCGCCACCCACAGCCACCACGATGTACACGCCCACAAAGCTGTCCAAGGCAAGGCCCTCCGCTGCCGCCTCCGACTCCGACCCGTCCATGGAGCACCCCACCTTCGGCCACCAGCGGTCCCGCAACTCCGTGATCTTGCCGTTCTCTTTCAGGTGCAGGATTCTTGTGAAGGAGGAGGAGAAGTAGGAACGGTAAAACAACTTGAGAAATGTCATATCAGTTCGTTTCAAAATTACATTTTCGGCCCTGAAGTTGAGCATCTATTTGCATCATTTACTGGAGGACGTTAGGCTGGAGATCCCATGCCATGTACGAAGGAGTTTTAGGCGTTAGCGCCAATCCGCTATTTGCACGGAACCCAACACACTTATCGAAAAGAGTAGCGGTAACCCGGTATGCGAAGCGAATCCGCATTGCATTGCTATCACAAGCTACTTTGGTTCTCCAACATGTTCAATGCGATTTACGTAATGCTAAACCTCACCACAGTCAATGCTTTCAACTAACTACAAGAAAAGTGATGAAGAATAAGTTGTAGCATGTGTTTTCCTCACTCAATGTCCAGGTCTATGATCAGTTGAGCAATGCATCATCGCAGAGAACCAGCCAGCATCGCTGGAAAGGCTAGAGGAGGTCCTAACTCACCCAAGCGAGATCTCGTGAGACAACCTGTTGCTGGTTTGCGTGGCGAGGCCGTAGCCGAGCTGGCGGAACGGCTTCCCCACCATCATCAGCTCACAGTTGGGGTCCTTCTTGATGAGGTACTCCAGCATGGGTGTGTCGTACATGAACAGGAATTCACCCTGAGGGAGGGCAGAGCAGGGGTAAGGTGCGGTGGCGGTGCGTGACGTGTTCGGGGATTAACCGGCCTCATTTCATTCACTTGCCAGGCCCGGACAAAGCAACTTTTAGTGCAGTGATTGGCCACCAGTTGTAAGTGGTCTGGTTTGAAGAGTGGAGCTGGACATGCGTTACTGGCAGCTTGCCTCCAGTGGCTATTACTAGTTTCTACCACGTGTCATTTATGAAAGTGAATATCTCTCCTCTGAGCTGTGCTTGAGGACGCTAACTAGCTCCATACCAACGCAACATACCCAAACGATAGACCCTCCTGTAAACCACTGTCACTCCTGGTGGCTAAACCATAGCCCTGGGGACGGAAAGTATTGGGCAGCAGCATCAACTGGCACGATGTATCTGTGTTCACCCGGTATTCTAGTATGGGGGCATCGTACATGAAGACGAAGTTTCCCTGGAAAAAGGATGGGCGGATGCATGGATGAATGAATGGATGGAGGAGGGAGGGAGGGAGGTAGAGAGAGATAAATGAATGGATGAATGGATGGATGGATGGAGGAGAGAGGCAGGCATAAGTACATGGATGGATGGATGGATGGATGGATGGATGCATGGATGGATGCATGGATGGATGGATGCATGGATGGATGGATATTTGGAAACGTGAGAGTGAAGTTTGACTACTTTGAACATGTTAACAGGAAGGTCAAGAACTTGAAGAAGCGTCGCTGGCTAATGGGTTATCATTTAGCTTTATCTAAGTTGACTGTACCTGTCTGACTCTTTCTACACCCCCTGTCAGTCCTTTGACGAAAGTTGTAGGCTCAGTGTTCATGTAGTTCCACATCAGCTCGTAGATCGTCCCTGTACCTGTACAGAAGGCAGGCTTGTAAGATGCTAATTATTCACTATGTATATTGACCAGTTTCAGACAACGCAAGATTTCGCTAATAACGAGAGATTATCATCATAAAACTTTAGTCAAGCATAATGTGAAGAGAAGATCCTTAACGTGTAATGTTCTTCACATCGAAGGCTATATGGAGACAACGTGAGCTCTCTAGGTCAACCATATCCTATGTTTGTGGCCCTGCAGCAATGTGATGTAGGGGTGAGACTTCACAATGGCACTGGTAGATCTACACACTGTACCTTGTTGGCTGCGGAAGAAGCTGTAGAGGCCGCCGCCGGTGGGAATGCCATAGGCAATCTCCGTCTGTTTAGCCAGGTCGTCGATGGACCTGATGGGCTGCTCCAGGCGCTTAACGGTGAGGAAGGCAGTCAGGTTGGCGGTGTAGGTGGAGATGACGATCAGACCGAACAGCCACCACGTGCCCGCCATGATACGGACCGGCAGGGACCGCGGAGCCGGCTCCACGCCTGGGGAAGGGGGGGGGGGGGGATTGTTGGGGCATAGGAACAAGATTGTCAAGACTCTGTATCTCTATTGCCGGTATAACTGCCCTTTGGCATAACACTCCAGCTTCACAGGCACGCGGCGCGGCAACAGCTGATTATATTGCACTAAACGACCTGTTACCCCTAGCTTTTGCAAATCTATACATAATCTGCAAATACTCTTTAAAAGAAAGGCATAAATATCCAGATGAAGTGTGCGTTTGGGTAGACTTCATCAAATCAGAGAAAATGTATAGATGAAAAACAGACTACACTGGATTGGGAAATAAAGATGCTTGCCAAGGACTTGCTTTCTTCGCATCTAATAAAATAGAAGCACGTCTTTAATGCCCCTTTACTATGTAAGATTAACAGGAGTTAATGTTTCCGTCACGCTACTCATCAGCCGCAGAACGTATGCACATGAGCTGATAGTGAATATGAGTTAATAGTTTATAGGCTTTAAATATAACGGGGGAAACTGCATTACTAGATGTTTAGTATAAGGTTATCTCTGTCACATTAGTTATGTTCACTTGCGTGTATACAAACGACAATGCTACTGTCATTGGAAACTCACCTTTTCTGACCAAAGATCCGTAGGCGAACCAGATGGAATTCCGGATATTGAATTGCCGGTCATTGTCTCTTTCCGGATTTGCAATGTTCAGTTTGATCCGAATGCGTGACGTAATGAAAAGCATGATGGCGACCACAAATATGGCGGCCAGAAGGCAGGCCCACACCACGGGCTGGAAGGGCAGCAGGAAGGCGAAGTAGTTCTGTTTTTCTTTGTTGGATCTGCGGAATAACAGACGTGACGTCCTCATCAAGACTACTGCGTGCAATGTCTAGTGGACGGACACAGATCAACCGACACACGTGTAACACGTATCCATGCTTAACTAAACGGATACATGTCAACCATGTAAATATTTAAGCTGATTTTGGTTCAATTGTTTGTTTTTATTTACAGTATTTATGCAGTCCATAGAAATCATTTGAAGAAATGGTGAAACATATGTACGATAGGGTAAAAATGCTGAGATACAACACCTGACATTTATCAATACGAGCATGCAATGCTATTATGAATACACGCAGCACGAAATATGGCAACTTATAAAACACCATATAAGTGACAACAGACATGATCACAGTTGGACAAGACATGCACAGGGAAGGATTGAATGATGATAGTGGCGATTGAACCAATCAGGAAGTTATGAAAGAATACAGATCGGTCAGGAGTAACACATCAGCATTTGACGATCCATGGCGAGCGCTTCCGGAACATGTTGTTGCCATCCATGAGTTGTGGACTGATGAGTCAAAACGCCTGACCATGTGTTCAGAGATTTGATGGGCTTTCAGTGAGTAACAGCAGCTACACATCATCATAGATAGGAGCATATACGCGTGTACAAACATAGTTCGGGGAATGATGCAGCCCCCGGATAGCGACCTTCGGGAGCGAACTAAAGCCGGCTTTACAGTTCATGCGAACGCCGGCCGAATTTGTAGATCGGTCAGAGCTCGACGAATTTCAACTCGCCCGAGCCTCGCCAGGCCAGGACGTCGGTCGTTCTTCGTCCGAAAATGCCCATTTAGAGCTCGCCAACATGTTGGCCGAGCTAAATTCTTGATTTGTAAAGGCAGCTTTCCAGACCAGGAATGATGATTGTCATCCAGCGTGACTTGAAGGTCTATGAAGATACAATCAAAGGGTATGTGGCGGATCCATCCGAAATCCGCAAACCCCATTTAAGAGCACGAGGATTGACAGATAGAGTCATGACATACTGCACTGGGGAAATCCACGTATACATATAAGAACAACACATGAACATATATGAATGATAGACAGCATGCAGCACCAAAGCGGTCGGGTTGGGCTATCCACCGTCATAGAGGAATGGTTAGACAAGGGAACGATGTACAAGGCAAGATGAAGGCGAGTACCGGAGTGGAGGGATGTAGGGATGTCCACACGTAAGGGGAAGGATGGGGAATCTATAAGCCACGAAGGAAGCCGCATGCTCACCGTATCAGCTGCAACTAACCGTTTCATGAGAAAGCCGATACCGTAGTCCATGTACCGTTCCGTAAAGTCGACGTAACGCTCCCTCTCAGATGTGATAGTGAATGCGGCAAGAGCGATGTCAGCTTTCTGTAAAAGCGACAGTGTTAGTACCACAAGTCATACCTCATCATGAGCAGGCCGGTCCCGTAGTCCATGTAACGCTCGCTGAAGTCGACAACCCGTTCCCGCTGTGCTGTTATTGTGAAGGCAGCAAGAGCTATATCTGCTTTCTGGAAAAGGTAGGCATTGTATTCGGAGCACTGTTTTGCCCTAGGTACGTATACTGCCCCTCACCTTGATCTGCACAATTGAAATCAATGAAGACATACCCCAACTTCCTCATATTTTCTTTGTTCCTAGTGTTCTGTCTTTTTGAACAGTAAAGCCTCATCGGCCCCAGATCACCACTACAAGTTTTGATATGTCACCTGAAAACACTTTCTATCTTTTCTATCATTACAGCCTTTCTTACAGACTACTTCTTTCTGGTGCTAATTTTAGTGATTTTACTGTAATGCCTCATTGTTCTTGTCCTAGTTATCTTCTCCTTTATTTATTTAGCTATTGTTTATCAGCAACATTTAGTATTTGATGTTAGGTTTCTTTATATTTATTGTTTTATCTTTGTGCATCTTCTGGGGACCCGGCCTCATAGAGAAATCAGCTTTCTGTTGCCGGCTCCTCACAGATTGTTTTTAATCTGTGAAGTTAATAAAGATAATAAAAAAAACTACTTACGTCATTTACCAGCTGTCCAACCATCCCGCTCCATTCCCCGTCATCCGTCATGGCACCGTAGGTTCGGTCAGGCACCTCGTACAAGTCGTAATCAAACTTGAGCATGCGCGATAGTTCGTTTATCATGTCCACACAGAAGCCTGTGTACTTGTAGCTCCCGTCCGCTGTCTTCTCCTTCATGGTAAATGGTGCCTCCTGTTGTATAAAAGAGTGTGACCAACTATTGTAAATTGCATAGCTAAAAACGGCTTGAATACTTTATCGAACTTTGCGATGAAGTCTAAAAACTCCCACAATAGTACGAGGGTTGTCATTAATGTATTTATAAATTCCCCATGTTAACGCATGTAAACTTCAGTTGCCTGTTTTTGCGACAAACTCTGTTTTCTTACCGCGTCGGAGATCAGCCGAACTTAATGTACCATGGAGAAATAATATGGGATGTAGGCGGCAAATGTGCATATAAACAAACCCTTGAACATGGTTGACTAAATGACAACTTGATCTACGTACTGACTTGTCATGATGATATATGGTACAGTAATATATATTTCACAGTTGAATAGGAGATGACGGGACCTATCGGCACGGGGATGGATTTTGATGAATGTTTTGTTATTTGTGATATAAATCAAATTGGACACGGCTATCGCGTCAGTGGTGACTTTGTTTTTGTCTTGGTCACCTTCAAGTCATACCATATAACGTGCTCATTTCCGTGTCACTACAAATACGTGGCAGTCGATAATTGTAGCTGTTTGCCTATTGATTTTTTTACAATTGACGTAGAAACTTAATGTATCAATGATTGTTTTGCTACGTATGTTTGTACTTATTTATTACACATTCTCTTCATTGGTGTGGCTGTTTACAACGCACAGACAGGGCTGCCAAACTACCCTGTGGCTATTACAAGGAATAAGTCTTGCTGACAAATGTAATTTGATATGTAAGAATAACAATCAATAGCAATATCCTAAGAACATAATGACTATAACAAGTATTTTGTACTTACCAGAATGGTGACGACCCTGAGAGTGCCGTTCCTCATGTCGATCAGCTGGCCTACAGCAACAAAGATGGAATGGCGGTATCTTGTCATTGACTGGCGTGATAGATTGAACAAAAAGATGGCACAGCATATGCTTTCTATGTCGGCATCCGGTACATGTATACAATTGCCACCAGCAGAAAAACCTACAGCCAGGTATTCCACAAATTATGATAAAGGGATTCACTATCTGAAGCGGAAGCATCATTTTAATATCATCTGGTTTTTCAGCACCCAGGACAGGGATAACGGGCCTTTCCCGGCTGTAACATCAAGGTGGTCACCAACTGGGGTAATGACAGAGGCAGGTTGACAGATAGGTGATCACGGTAACGGAAGGTGACTGGGTTTGAGAAGGGAACTGGTTAGGATCAAGCGTATAATGAACATCATGAGGTCAATGACCTGACTACAGTTGAGGGGGCCGACACGGTATCGACTCATGCTTGTAAGTGCCCTAGCAGTTTGGCCAAAGTGTAAAACATGCGTACACAAAAATCTTGATAACAATATCTACAATACTTCACCAACATCTATGATCAGTCGTATCAATTAGAAGCAACTCTGGGTATGGAAAGTAATCCACAACCACCATTTGTTATGTACCCGTAAACATTACATACGGTAGAATCCATTGAAAGATGAAGTAGACGCCAATGTTGACGCATATTCAGGGTGTCCGGTTATTGCCCCGTTAATTGGACCTGATCGTCCCTAGTGCTTCGGAGATTGCAACTGATGCGGTGATCACAAGGCTGGTTTGATCCACGTCCATTTTAGTCCCACCTACACCCATCAATAAAGTATTTCGGTAAAGAAGCTCTCTATATTCACGCAGATGAAACCTTGATTCTAGCGAAACAGTGCATTATAGTGATGTATTGGGGCCTTGAATTATCGTGATACGGCGGATTTGTATTCAGCAGGCGAATTGTCGAGGATCACGCCTGGTGGTCGGGAACGTGCTACCTCCGCGACCGCGGGGACTACAGAATCTAGGGCGTCTACCCCCGGGTCCGTCACGTGTCACGTGCGCCGCCACAATCTAGACATCGTCATCACGGATAACTTCGCTTCGTGTTGACGACACGTCTAAGGGCGAGAGGAAGTGATTAAGAAATCTCAATCAAAACAAACTGGAGTAGAAAATGATCTACAGTAAAACAATCCTCTACCACTCCAGCATAGTATTCTATTTAGGTTGTAAACCTGGTAACCTGCAGTAGGGCGTGAAACTGCAAGACAGGTATTTTTCTGCTGAAGATGGTCGTAACATCACACCATTTGTTTTGGTACCATTATTTTGTGGTAATTTGTCAACTTAGACGATATACACAGCGTTAAAATGGTGTTCTATACTAAAACCTACGTTCTATTACGTACGTGCCGCATTGTGAGCATATCTATTTTCAACAAAGAAATATAATAGATCTAATTTGGGAGATGGGAATCGGTTACCCAAATCCACAATCAAACTGATTTATGAAAAGTCATCCATGATAAGGTGTACACTAAGCACATCTCCTTTTTAACGTGCAAACCGAAGTACAGCTTTTAGTGGGATGAACGTTCTGCACAAAACGGATGTCACGGATCAGTACAGGATTCAAACTGCAGGAGGTATGACTACAATCAAATTGAGGATTAAATTTATGTGTCTCATACAAGAAAACATGTTCATTACGCCCATATGTCTGGCCTACATCCGAGGTAGTGAAAGTCCCATGGGAGAGATCAGTGCAATGGGTAACGTGTTGTTGAGACCAGAATAAAACTCTTAGGACAGGCCAAATCATATAATAACACAATTCTTGCACATGGGCAAATAATGAAGATTCAAATGTTCAAATATACATTAATATGTAACGTTGCATGCTGAGAAAGAATGATCTTTATTTGTGTGGCACTATTACTCTAACTTTATCTGGAAGATACACAGACATAAATGTCATTCGTATTCGTATCCTGACTGATACAAGAAAGTTAAGTATCTGTTATTGAAGGAGAAAAGTCACGACAGATGAGAGTAAGAGCAACTCATATCATCATGGGCTGATGTTACCATCTCACAGAAAGTCCTACTTGTGGTAGACTGACAGGCGTTACATGTAGTTCTTTGACATTTAAGAAGTGTTTTCTAACGATACGTAAGGGTCTGTTCGTGTTCATTATCGGGTGTCATAACATGAGACAAATGAGCATGGTTTATCACGTACATGTATACCATAGCGAACATGATTAAAAATGAAAACATCGCTTACAACGTAGTGAGAGGAGTTGCCTGTCTGCATGAGATACTGGTAGGTGGGCCAATTTGTATCTTTCATAAGTCTATTACCGGAAATCTTGGTGGACTTCTCCCGTCAGAGAAATCGTTATCCTGTGTGCTCTCTGGCGACCTGTAGTTGGAACTGGCTGCTCTCCCGTCTTGCAGTAATGGCGTTCTATGTTTTCATAATGATGTTAAACAGCCAGCATACGTGCCGAGGTCGGGACGAGCGCATTGATTTGCAATTGCAGGTTGATTAGATTCACCTTATCTGCTCGGGTGGGATATTGTTTGCCTGTGTGCAGCCCCAACACTGTTGCCTTGGACCGCTCTCTGAAACACGGAGGGGAATAGACTGCACAGATTCACGTCTCCTGTAATGTATCTCATCTACCCCTGTGACATAAGGTTACCTACTATCTGACATGCATGTACTTTCAATGAAGTCACCTTCAGGTGAGCAGCACACTTTTAACTTTTATACAGTCGGCTCGTCTCTCTCTCTCTGTCTCTCTCTGTCCCGTAGTATGTTTGTATTTGTTTTACAGCAAAAGTTTAACCCAAAAATGATGCATTAAAATTAAATTGTAATACTGTATATGATGAGCGACATGAAGAAGAATAGACGGCTTTAAAAAAAGGTAAAAAAAAAACACATATTTTCTGTAGTTGTTCGCTCATTGACTGGTCTCTACGTCCTCCAAGTCGATAATAGTCCTAAGTACCCGATGTAGTAGGGAAGTGGGATCAGTTAGCGCCAGTTAAAATGACCATCATTCCGATTCTCATTATAGAAGATAAAATGACGCCGGGGCATCTCCCAAGCACGGTACCTCTGCTGCCCTATATTTCATTGACAAACCAATTGCTCACCTGCCGTGGACCGGGGATCAATCATTCACCATGTGACACAGGTGATCGTTCATCTGTCTCCGCAGGCGCGTTTCCCGAGTAAAATATCTACCGGAGCTGATGTTATCTCTGAAGATAAGGCTCAAGTTAATTATTTCATGCTCCACAACAAAAGCTTGCCACAAGGCACGGGCAGACAAATAGTATAGTTGACCTAGTTAAGGGTGATTGAGAACATCCGAGTCTGTAATTTCAGAGATGGACGCTGATGATTTTTGTTGCTTACCTACTCCTGAACTCCACCGGAAGGCCTAGTAATGGTCACTACTTCAACCAGCGCCTGCGACTGCGTGTGCAGCCTGACGGCGATTTTGAATAAAAGTATATTCAGGTATAACATTATCCTCGCGGTAAATCAGATTTTCTGCTGAGTTGCCTAGCGCCTGTATAGCTCACTCGAAACGGAAACTGTAAGGAGTTTTCAGGCTGTAAGATCAATGGGCCTTTCTAACCAGCAAGATCGACTATTCCATTAAGATGAAAAACTTCTTCACCGAAAGCTGCAACTTGCTGACAAGATAACTCCTGACAGCACACCCCCTGCAAACCTACCATACCCCCATCAGAGTCAGAGAGAATTTAAGATGATACCCTTCGTCAGAAACCGGTGGTTATAAAAATCGTAACGTGAAATACTGAGAGTATCACAATTCAATTAAAAAACACGCACTATACTTGACAAAATATATGGTTATCGCCCTTGCTCGTCTAAAGCTAATGGGATATCCGTTTCTGTCCGCGAGGGTCCAGCTTATCAAGATAAGTCTTGACGCCTCAGGGCGAGTCTTTGGAAATGAACGGGCCGGATCTACCTGATAGCATGGTACTCCTGGGGAATATGGAGTGCGGGGGCGGGGTTCTACCAAGGCGTTATTTTTCTGGAAATGATCGATTGACCTCGCAATATTTCCAGATCAGATCATATTCCGACACTTTTTTCTTGGAGACAGAGCTGATCCTAAACAATATGGAAAGTCTAGAAAACATCCTCTACCCGAAGAAGTAACTATTTTCTACAGACATTCATCACGTCATTGGGAGGGATTTCCTGACGGAGGGACCTACCGTTGAGATAGACGGGTAGTCTTATAGGATTGACCTTGTGATATCCATGCATTCGGTAGTGTATAGGAACCGTAGTTCATAGGAAGAATGGGAAATCAAGCTGTTTATCTCTACCATTGAAGTACGAACGACGTACTTTCTCGCTGTGAGCATGAGCTGACAAGTTGCTCTGTTTGGCTGCTTTAATACGTGATTTGTGTTTTCAACTCCAAGGAAAGGGCCATTACGGTTGAAATGTTACCAAGGAATACCTTTAATCTTACATTTTTGGCATTACATTTGATCTGGCAGATACTGCGATGGCCCCAGGGTATGTGCGGCACCTCCTGTATGAGTGGGAGGAAGCGGGGAGAGGGTGTTGTTGCGCACAGATGCACAGATCCATCCCACTGGCCAAACCATCACACAAGAATACCCTAAAGCATATGCATTTCACATTCCAGGAAAATAGCGTTAAGTGAAATTCGTACGTAGACTACACCAAAGTGCTAGAGTACGCCAAAGTGCACCAAATAGCGAAAGGCTCAAAACGTTGCCACAGCACAACTCGAACAAATTGTAACTTTGCTGCAAAAGTTGGTATTGCGGAATCAGTTATTTCACCTAAAAAGGGTTGAAAACATATACCCCAAAGGACTTTAAAGTGGGCAACTGTTAGGTAAACCCATGCAATGTCAAACGACGTCATTGACAAAGACTACCTGCATTTTCACACCACGCAAGGCTTTAAAATGATTCAGTGTTGAAGATCCTTCCATCCACTGTAGAGAGTCAAGCCTAATTGGATTTACTGCTGTTTTCAGTTCACGTTCAAACCAAAGCCAACATTCTGTAATACTACCACCTGCTGATAAACCGGACTGCACAGCTTAGTCAGTGACAAATCTGTATTAAGATAACCTATAACATCACATCACGACCCCAAGGATTGCAATTTGGGGCAATTTGCGAGCTGTTGGGCCAGAATGGTAATGTTGACCGGAGAGGTGAGCGTAGCCAAAACGTCTAACAGTCACGTCCAGTAACAAGAATCCTTCACTCAATATAGCACGTGTGTCGTATGATCGAAGCTGCGTTATTTGAAGATGAGGCATCGGGCAATTCAGTGATGCCTGCAGCAACAGGAGACACAGAGCTCGGTCCTATCTACCCGTGACGTACAGTTGATCGTAGCCGTTTCAGAAACATAGGCAATTTTGGAGTCTAATACGGCACTGTCATCATCATAGATCAGTGGTGACATCTCGTGCTGGCCAGGAGTGGGTTAGTATGATTCAGGGTGGGACGGGGGAAGCGAGACTGGATCAATACTGGACGGTTCAGCCCCGGGTAACCTCTCATCTCAACAGGATTATGAACCCTACAGGGATAAAGACTCATTGCCATGGTAACGTTGGCCATATCAAGTCAATATTCACCGAGGGAAGACCCGAAGTTAGGAAGTGTCTTGGTTATGGTTATAGCCAGAAATTGCTAACATAACTCTTCTCCAAATGGAGCCGTCACCAGTCTAGATATAACTTTCTGTTTCCTAAAGGTGAAAAACTTAGCAGCAGTCCAAGTATGTGCAGACTATGATATCCTTTTAAGCAGCAGGTGCTGGTCCTGTTCCATGAAGCACAGGGACACTACAAGCATGCAGTACAACATGGGTACAGTGAACAAGAACTACAATTCCGTGAGATGTTGTGATGCTCCTAGGCTGATGACATGTCCAACTGAACAAAGAGAGGGGACTCGGATGAAGGAGCAAGTTGTGCTGTCAAGCACACAATGAAAGTTAAATATTGCATCTTAGCTAACGAAAGGATTGCCACCGCTAGTATTTGTGAAGGTTGTCTCGCAAAATGGACATATTTCAAACAAGAAGTACTACTCTGAAGGACTCACGATTGCGTGATGCAAAGGGAACTATTCCGGAATGTTCTGTTCACCCAAACTACCGGTTTCTACACAGAGAGCGTTTGCCTTGGAAGTAAGTATGGATACGAAATATTGCCGCGAGTGCATTTGCCCACATACATGTAGCCCTGTTCGATTTATCCCTCGAATCAAAGTTGTGGAATATGGTTAAAATGGTCCAGCTGTAAAATATTCAGTATAAGGTATATGCCTTATACTGAATATTTTACAGCTGGACCTACTAGCTGAATATGGTTGAATACAAACTCGCCTCTTCCTACCATAAATGCTACACGACTCTGAACGGTTCAGGGAAGTGTGAAGAAACTTTGAAGAACCCCATCTCAAGTAGCCTTGGCCTTAATGGAAGCCCAGGCGAGATGGGGAAATATCTCCGGTAACAGCCACTGTCTATCACGAAGTGCCACAGCGAACATAACGGCCTCCGGTTGGTCTTTCTGGTAATAACGGAAACGACAGCTCGTTACGGACATAAAACACGGCGCAGTTTAGAGACATCTATTTTATGAACTATGGTCATACTGCTTCAACATAGGCATAAAACTGCACCTTGCCATTTTGTGTGATGGTCTCAGATACCAGCAATTTCTCAGATACCAGTATATAATTGCACTCTTACAGGGACAGTAAACCACAAACTTGCTGCTATCCCTTTTGCCTTCGGACGATAATAGTGTCACCAATCATATAGTGCTACAGAATGGCTGAGCAAGTGTGGGCTCCACGCTTGGATTGCAGCGGCACGCATTACTTGAATAGCTTTCATGAATGATGATGTCGAGACAGTGAAAACATATTGCATTTCCTTCTGCTGTTTTTATAACCACGTATTTGACCATTACATTTGAAAATGTACATGTATGGAATAGACCTCCGTTTTAACTTGACGACGCGACCAATAAATAGATAGACCATAGAACAGCAAAATTACCGTTAGCCAGATACACGCAGAGTTAGGGAAAGGAGGTAAAAACTGTGGGAAATAAAGCGACATTTGATAGATAAATGACAAAATGATAGTAGCAAGAATGACATGATGTGCCCTTTGCACGACCTCTCAACGACACAATGGGGACTGCCTTACACTAACCTGTTTGGAAGAGACACGCCAAGCAGACCACAGCAGCCACAGTCCTCTCCAAGCGTCCCATACTTGAACAACAGAGTTCCGGCTCGACTGAAAAGTAACTGACCCAAGCCAAAGGTGCGGAGCTGCATTTATATGTGCGCTGGGTTGCTAGGCGACGGAACGTCACATCTCAATCATTGTTGGCATGGTCGCAGGGAATGCTGGGTATAGAAATCATACCTTCCAGTTCTTATCATCTATCGAATGCGTCCTTTTGTTTCAATGAATATCACTGCCCATCAGTTGTACCTCATCATCATTATGATGTGCCTACGGAACGACGAAACACCGTCCATACAGCTAGGTCAATCTATTTTCTTAATAATTGAATTGATTCCTATCCATTTTCGTGATAATTTCAGAGGCTTAAATTTTATCATCTCCAAATAAGACATTCATCTATCTATCTTAGCTGTAATCTGAAGTATCATCGACCGACCTAGATTTTCACGATGAAGGACGTTTTCCACATACCAAAGACGAACCTTGGAGAATTCCGTAATCAGCACCCCGCCTGAAGGGGTCCCGTAAGAGCACGGCTCGGTTTGTTTACACCTGGACCCGCCGTACTCCCAGCCTGCTGCGAACCTCCGAAAGGTCAGGCGAATAAAAGATGGCTGACTATGATGGAAAGGCTGTATGATGAATGATGTCTCCTGACGCCGGGAACAAAGGATGAGACGCCACAGTTCTATTCATAAACAATTTCCTTCCTCTCATTAGCCTGTTATTAGTGACTGAAGAAAATGAAATGGTTATTAATTTGTTTGTAATCCCTTTGTCAAAACCTAATTAAGCGGGCGTGTGATTACTGTAGGACAACCCATCCGCAGGGGGAATAAGTCAGGACCATCTTTTGAAACTGTGAGCAGAAACGAAAGCAATTTATAAACCTTTTGTTCCTGAAGATGGTAGGAATACAGGTGAAAAAATAAATGATCAGGTTATCTCAATGTCCCTTCAAGTAAGATAGAATTGTCGTTTTACAGAATGAGTAATTCCTAGCAATAATATTTCATTACTGGAACGTCTCTTACTGTGCTGTATGCTGAAAATGAAAGCCCCTCTGGGATAGTAAAAGGCTCTACTGTATTTCCTGCCGAGACGGACTTGAGCCAGTTAAACTACGCGGAGCGATAAAGTGGAGAAGTTACGAGGTAGGGACATGATGAAGGTAACTGGGGTATACAGGATTGTCATCTATCAGTCTGGCTGTTTCCGATAATCGAAGGACAAATTTCCGCCTTGCATGGTACAGAATGATGTAGCGTAACCTGAACTTGACATAATCATTTATAATCATACGTTCAATACATAGTCACTGTAAATGTCAAACGTGTTCAAAGGCAAACAGCTTACGGTTATGCATATTTTTTTATCTTTCTTGTGCAAATAAATTTTCACAACTTGTTTCAACGCCCCACGACCCTGCCCGGTCCGTTCCTATACCGTAACCAGGCACTGGAAAAAGTTAACGTTAGATATGAGCTGAATAAAAGTTTCCTAAAACTTACAGTTGAAACAAATGAGCTTTGCCAGAGGTCACGTTTCCTGGAAGTCCGAGCTGAGATATCTCGAATGACAAATTGGGAGTGATACCTCCGTCCTTCTTATCACCTAGCACTGAGCCTAAGTGGGTGATTACAGCAAAGTAAAGACCGTCTAGATTGGACGAGACACATCAAAATACTTCTCAGGCAGATAAATAACAGGTGGGGGTGAGAGGTCGACATCGGAAGGAGCCGGCCATCAGCGCCTGATGGTCAGTCCAGGCTTTGAAGAATCAGCTCCCACGAGTTTTATTACGTGCAGGGATTTTCCATAGTATCACACAAAGGAAAGTATATACGTTTGGTTCTGAGAATGTGCCAAGTAATACTTAGCGGCACGGCTGTAACCTGGAATTACGGGGCACTAGTAAGTGGTGGTTGTGAGATCATGGAAGGGTCATTACCCTTGTGTAACGAAGGTTTCTCCAACGAAAATAAATACCGTAATCAGCATGCCACTCAGAACTTCCAGGAAATATCGTTCGATGACCTGGAAGGAATAAAAGATAAGGCACAGTGGTGATTGCCAAGGTTGGTATCTGTGGCACTATAGCTCTGTGAGTAGAAAATTCAGATGATCTTTTGCCATGACTTTCAAGTAGAAAGTTTGTGCTGTGGCTTGGTTCATGCGAGCATAATAAGTTTTCTGCCAGTGTGTCATGAACATGTTGTATCAAGTTGCTCTCAGGGTCATGCAAAGTTGTTGACTCAGTACCTCTGTTTCCAGTTTTGACAGTTTCCAGTAGGTACCTAGTTCTTGCATTCTTCTAGACTTTTCATCAATGCTGCTCTGGAATGATATCATCGATTCCTTCAACACGTCAGCTGAGCTGATTGTCTACTTGTGGTGCAGTTGTGTCTCCGCATCTTCAGGTGACGAGCTCGTCATCTTCATCCGTGTTGTCCCATTCAATCCGTGCTGTCCCATTCAATCCGAATCCGTGTTGTCCCATTCAGTACGTGCTGTCCCATTCAGTCCGTGCTGTCCCATTCAATCCGTGCTGTAACGTTCAGTCCGTACTGTCACATTCAGTCCGTGCTGTCACTTTCAGTTGGCAGTACATCCAATGACCATTCATAATGATTATACTGCCTTTCAGATTACTTGTCTTGCATGTGCTGAAACCACGTTCAGCCATGTGTCGTTCTTAAAGACAAGGTGCGAAGAAATAACATACTCTGCACTTCTCAACATCTTGTGAGACTTTTCCAAAGCTCACCACCAAAATGGTGCTACTTCATTTCCCTTCTGTGAGTAAGTGTGATATGAAACAAAATTTTTCATCAAGACGCAAAGGAGTTAAGTTTGTTCAGTCACCTTACGTCTAGCTTCATTGTGGATATCTTCAAATAGTGTATGCCGGTCAGCAAAGTTTGATTGCACCAAAGTCAAGTTGGCATGATAATGCTGGATGCATTTACGTCACCCTAGATGTAATCAATTCAATAATCACAGGAACTATATATAAGGCACGGTGGCTGCCAGTACTGATCGAGTTGCAATACTCAACAAGACCTGGAATATATTTGCTAAACATGAGAAACATAATTGGAATTGTGTTCAGCATGCTACACCTTGTAATGACGATACGGTCTATTGTGTCCTTTATTGTAACGGGTCGTTTTTCATGACCTTCAAAGGCATCCCGGCACAACAAACAAGCGAATTACACGGCTTAATGTAGATACAAAAGCAAACGACCCAAAGGCAAGATAAGAAGAATCCATACTCCCCAACGTAAAATGGTTCATCAATCGCTACAGTAATTTCCTTAATTGCTTTTTATTATCCTCGGAATGTCCTCTATGCATGGAAGTATGTACGACATCATTAGTGTGGAGAAGTGAAAACCGATGTGACCTTGGTTGCATCATTATAACTGCTGCTTACAACTGTTCTTTTCTGGCAGGAGCAATCATCCGTCACGTCCTCTATGTTCATGGTCGTTTAGAAATTCTCTCCATTAGAGGCTTGACTTCAACCCTAATTCAGGTAACGTTAAACAAGATATGGGTAATGTAAACTACCTGAAAGAGATATCCGACTATGTCATTATCTAATACCTAAGGACCAACTTGAAACTGGAAGAAAATGCTTTGATTGCCCTGCGTATCATGTTTAGATGTGCACTCATTTCTCCCCCTTTACTTAACCACAGCAATAAAGCAACTCCAACCATGCCATTAGGGAAGGCACTGGTTACAGCGCAGTAAATGGAACAACATATCCAATCCACAAGAACATCATCATGTCTAATCCTGTACAATTGTAGGCATCAAGAAAAATATGTGCTGATCCTGACAACCTAAAGGTCACCCCAAAGATACATGGTGGGGTCAAAGAGGTCAAGCGTGAGGAGATTGACGTATCAATCTGACAGGCAGCGAAGTGCAGCGATGATATCAAAAGGCGTACTCTCTCCGGGACAAGATAATCCTGTATGAGTTATGGTAGGGGAGATGGTTACAGGAGAAGTCCGTGTATTACAAGGTTATACTGATGGAGGTTCCGGTGTACATCGCTTTAATCTACGGTCAATGGCCAAGTTTGGAGAAACAAGCGCGTAGATTGCCGTGCATGATTCATTTTATCGAAACGGGTCGAATCAATTTTGAAACGCATACATTGCACGATGCCTTGTGGAGATCTGTACCTGATTTGCAAGTATCTCTGATGAATCGCTGTCAAAGATCACTTAGAGAGCACTGGCAAGTACTTCCAGGGATGACCTTGGGGCATCTTCGTCATATTTCACTTGATCATTACTCCTGCCGTTTTCACATGACATTTTCTCTAGTAAATGGTTCAGATGTAAGTTGGTATGTCCCTGTAGCTCAACTGGTAGCGGCCCAACACTTGAGCTCCTGCTTTTAAATTTGTTGGTGACTGGGAGACTCCGGCTCAATCCTGGGAAGGGTACCTCGGTTCGGGCTGCACCCGACTTTCGGAATCTTTTCAAAGGGCGTGCAATGTTCCGGGAGGTGCCTATAGCACGTTAAAGGGGCAATATTAGCAATCCCCTTCTTATACAAACATACCCTATTAAAAAAACAGCGAGAAAACATACTGCCCTGCCCTGTGTGCCCCTGGGGACTACAGGGGTCTGAACGAAGATATCAGACAATGACTCAGCCAATGTTAAGGACTCCCAAGAAATAATGGCGTGTCCTGATATGCAGAAACTCCCGTCTGCAGTTCTCCAGGGGAAGCTCGATAATTCACGCACGGTCTCCTAACGCCAATAGCAACAACTCGATACCCGAGGAGTCCACTTCTGATTTACGTAGACTTAATGGAGATGGCCATCAAGAAGTTGTTACACTTAATCAATGGACTTTTCCGGTGCTATTACTTACTAAGATATGTATAGCCTGGGACTGCGCCAAGGCAAGGTCATAAATTGAAGGAACCGAAGGTTCAGAGAGTACGGGCGTGCTTCTACTTGCAATTACATGTATAAGAGTTCTTTTAAGTGGCTTTGTGAAGAAATCGAAGGGTAGCCTATATCTTATATACTAATGGTCATGGGTAGTTTGTAAATGTTGGAACATCTTAAACAGACTACCCAACATGCAGATAGGTTACAGGTATAATGAGATCGGAGTTCCTGCCATTTAGCACAACGAAATGGTCCTAATTGACTATGAAAATATAGCCCTAATGTGCATAATCACATTATCAAAATGTCATTACGATATACTTAATCAATGTTACCTGTAGGTAAAAAAAGTATGAGCATTTATTCATCTTTCTCTAATTATCATGTTTCAAAATCTGTAACTAGAACGCTTCTGCAGTTCCAAAGAAATCTGTTAGAGGTCCCTTATTCCCGAGAACTTCGACTTAAAGCTCGTAACCACAGCTTGTCCAAAACACGAAATAGTAAAAATGAACGTTTTGCTGCAAAAATTTCCTCGATAGGATATGACATACAACATACAAAATTTCATGACAAACCATTTTTGAATTTAGCTTTTTGATTTATACTGCTAGGCTACATACATAATTACATACATACCAAAATACATACATAAATACATACCAACATACATATATATTTACTCTACCAGATCATAACCTTCTTGGAGAAGGTGACAAAAAATCCCGCCTACATATCAGGGCGATTCCATCGCATAAAGGCCACAGAAAAGTTGCTTCCTATCAGGTGTGTGACAACATGGAAAGGGACTACACCGGCTGACACACTAACGTTCCTTCTTTTCCACCTTTCCATTCTTTAACAAGTTGTTCCTGTTGTAATTGTAAGTCCGCAGGAATAACTTTATATGTATATGAGAGAGGTCAATTGTTTGTTTGTTTTCAACATCATGTCGTCATTGTGGCACATAAGTTCATAACATAACCTGATGTCACTAGCAGGTGATGTTATGCGCCCAATGGAAATGGATGGCATGGGGGTTTTTTTGAAACCGGATGAGAGTCGTAACCGAGGTCGTCCTTCACCGACACTCAAGAAGGTAATCGAGGAGGACTTTAGACTTGATAAAATTTCGCTATGTCATGCCCGATAGGGACCTGAGCAATAACTGGAGTCACTACACAAAAGAAGATGGACTGAACTAGAAAACTGAAGGTCGTCATCATGTGGCTGGCTTTGCCAAAATCATTGAAGCAGTGTATAAGAATAATAAGCCAACCCAGAAAAGCTTACTTCTATCCCATTCAGCAGAGTACTTGCGTGACGCGATGACGTCAACCCTCTCCAGATCTTTCCTGATGGATTTGTTGTGTGCCTTACTCTACTGACCTTTGCCACGTGCGTCGCCTGTACAGTTTTTCAGAAATGGTTGGAAGCGTGCTCATGATACCTCAAGGCGTGCATCAAGGCCGCTAATTAGATGATTGCGATCGACCACACGACAAGACGTGATTACCTTCGTCTTGAGACTTCCATGGAACATAATCCTCGGTGTTTTGTTTCCACTGAAGAAGCAGTAATTGATTGCTTACGGTTCAAGTCACGCCGGTAAGCACGAAAGGCGCGCTGAGGTGGGACCCCACATGGCGTAGTCTCTCCGCAATGGTGATAATGCAGGGTGATTTGTGCTGCACAGGTATTCTACACTTAAACCTATTCATCAGAATATACTTCCCATGTCGCTGTTAAGTCTTATACACCAGATAAGCAGTGAGAGCATTTCAGATCAAGGCACATTCCCGTGTAACATCAAGTTCACTCCCCAGTCCTACATCGTTCCTGATCTAAAAGGTCGTTAGACAATCTTATTCCCACTCCGTATGATAAAGTGAGAGTGCAGCTTCAAATTGATGACTAAAATTAGTGGCAACGGAAATCGATTTCCCTACAAAAATGTCAACACGGGAAATTATGAGCCTCCTTAGGATTAACAACACCGCTATATCACGTAGTCTGTCAAATCACTGCTGCACGGATTTCGTTCTGTACAACTTTGTCTTCACAACGCCTCTTCCATTTTACCTAAAAGTGTAATTCCAACACTTTGAATCCTTTTGCGTCAAACAGTGACATCAATTTGCCGCAGCTTTAAGTCGCAAAGCCCTAATGGTTTCCTAATGTGACACTTTAATGCGACATGGTGCATTTCCATGGTACTGAACATGCAGCTGTTGTTAAACAATTAGCCTCATTAGAGGAATTACTTCCCCCAATTTGCCTCCACGCCCATAGCACCGCAGATTCACATTGCAATAAAATATACAAACAACATCTACTCAGACGTCAACTTAATCATGTCTGCAGATGCCACAGATTTACCACCGCAGATATCGTTTTGAAAACGCATGCTGTCAAAAAAAATCAGCAAAGTTGTCTATTGAAAAGAGCTTTGAATAATTCAGCGCGATCAAATTGACTAAGTAAGATAAAAGACGGGACTTGCCGATGCGGAAATTGCCGTATATGACGAAAGATTAAAGCTGTACTTCATTTCCTGACTACGAAGGACTTATAGTATCGCTCCGTTGCATATTTCTTCATGTGAGGACATATTACTTTCCTGACGTCATGCTTCACATTACAGCTATCATAGTTAGTATGAATATCTTAAGTCATTGCGATGATTTCAACTGAGTTGGTGCCACTGGTACTAAATTTTGACAGTAAAAGTTAATTTGCTTTACATTCTACGTTTTGAAAGTCACCAATGTATTGACTTTCAGTGGTTAAGGCAACTTGCGAATGACGAACATTGTTATGAGCGATGATGTGAGCTTCACCCGGAGGTGATCCCATTAACAGCCACAAAGCCTGCACCACAGAATGGCTATCAAACTAGAATGTGAATTATACCACGAGTAAGTCTGACTGGCACAGCGGCCACGGGCTGTTTGGGTAACCCCTAATTAATCCACTCTACGGTCAACAGCGTTGGTGTCCCCTCACCGTTCACATCCGCACCCAGCGCCGTAATGTGATTGCAAACTCGGCTCTGTGCCGGCACAGACACCATCAAATTGGATTTACTACTTATAATTCCCATCTTTATGCACGGTGCCACCACACATTACGAAGGTGTTGAATAAAATATAGCTACACCGTGAACTCCGCAATATTGCAAGGCGAAATTTGCTGGCTGCTGGACCGCATATGTATTGGCTTTAGTAATCCGGTAAATTACATCGATTGGAAAATGTACAGACTGCAATATGGCTCATTCAAAGTATGTGATAATTTTAGATTATGAAATATAAAAACGAGCCAGATTTGGAACAAGACTGATAGGCCAGATTTTGTTATAACTAAGTTTAATAGTAACTGGTGATCGTAGCATCCCTTTGGTTTTCTCTCTGGCTGGCTGGCTGGCTGTGTGTGTGTGTGTGTGTGTGTGTGTGTGTGTGTGTGTGTGTGTAGTGTGTGTGTGTGTGTGTGGTGAGTGTGTGTGTGTGTGTGTGTGTGTGTGTGTGTGTGTGTGTGTGTGTGTGTGTGTGTGTGTGTGTGTGTGTGTGGTCGTGTTGTGCTCTGTGCTCCTTGGGAAACATAAACGTGCACCATGACAACACCATGAGCAGTTATAGATTACAATATATAGGTGTAGCAACAATATATATCTGCCTCACCCGATCCACGGAGTCGAACTCTACGCCAGCACAATTCTGATCACGACTTGTCACCCAATATTTCCAGCTAACTGAGCTGTTCCCGCCTACCCAACCTGAAATATTCATTACTGGCAACAAGCTTCTCCTTTCACACTTGGCTGCGCCAAAGCTGTCTGCACTGCCCCTGATTGCAGCGTGATCTTCCTGTGGCAATAACACTTACTGTGGCAATAACGTGCAACTCTATCTCTACTAGATGGGTCCGTCAGTCACCAGAACTAGACGTTTATTGGGTGTAACTGTGCAGTTTTAGAAAAGGAGAGGAAATCTCCAATTAACGTCGGTCACTATTTCAACTCTAGAACATTTGATAGAGAATCATGTGGATATTGAACACGTGCCAAAGCGGCGAGCGCCATTGTTCTTGTCTGGACAGTCCAATTATTCTTTTCTCGTCATTTCCCTGGCAACATTTTGATTGTGTTTTGATAAATTGTTGAGGCTAATGAAAACTTGCAAATCCCTCTTCCGTCAGTGTTTGTAACCAACATAACACCTGTCGTCTCTCAGTGCACTGCTGGAACTAGTGCTTGATAGCTGTCACCAGGGCTTTCAGTGCAAGTCACAGAATTTTTCCTGTGAAAACTTTCCCTTTAATTTACAACCAAAGGCTACTAGCGTTACTAACTTGCTGTGCATCTCAATTCACCACAATGTCCTATTGCTGGCTGTGAATAGCGGGAGACAGGGATTAATGTTACACTGATATGGGACCACTAGTTATATACAAAGTTCTGCGAGTACTGGCCGCGACAAGGTGCTGTTGAAGACTGCTCCATATTTAGAAAAGCTGGCCGTATTCGTACAAAGCATAATGTACGCTAAGCATTATGCGTTAGATTTTATCGCACATATATACCGTATCCGGAGTGTAGAGCTATCCATTACTCTATACAGCTAACTACAACATAACGTACGACTTTGGAAAGTTTCCGACTGTCCTACGAGATCGGACGTGATAGAGGACCTGAGTGATGCGTCCAAACCGTGCAAACAGCCCGTCCGTACATCACCAAACGTTCCAAATGTCAAGGCAAGGAGAGTTCAATCTCCAGGTGAAGAAACTGATATCTATCTATCTATTGTACATTACATGTATATTCATCATGTATCATTCTATAATGATAGTCAACGGGCGGATCGGATGGATGACACTAAAAGCAGACATCTGATACGAGAACATGTAAACAGATCTGTGGATTTATTTAATACCAGGCTTCATGAATCTTGGTTCACCTGGACATGGCCTTGATACCAGGTTGGGGAAACAGGTATGCATGGTCCGAATCCGGCTCAGAAGTGGGTCAGCCCGGATCCGGATTAAATATGGATCAATCCCTTGCCTGGGTAAATCCAGATTCGAAAGACTGAAAATCTTGGTCATGACCGGGTTCAAAGTCTGGGGACGGATTTTAACTGGAGTTTTTACAATTAATTAAAATCCTTTAAAGACAAAGTGTGAATGATAGCTACAAAAAGAAATAGATTTAGATTGTATCATAAAATCAGATATGAAAAAGCATATATCTACATACAGAAGATGATGCAGGTCGCTTCTCTGCTGTATTTACCTTTATAACGGGTGGATCGGCTTCTCTGATACTGTATCTTCTTCACAACGCTAGTGGCCATGATCTGTTGCACAACTAACCAACCAATTTAAATAGGGGTGACATCTTCTTTTTGTTAGCTGCCTGGTTAATTATTGTGGACAATGACATGGCTACGTGACCCCACTACGACATGATGGCAGTAAATTAGTCCATTTGAAGCCCTTCTACCGTGCCACCTACCGGAGATTTATCAAGAACCGACGGTCCGCAGAGGCTACGTAAGGTGTGCAGTAGGTAGGTGGACTTTCTCACCATACCATATTCTGGTGTGATGGCAAGGGAGAGGGGGGAACATTTACCTATGGCATTTAATCTTAAGCAGAAAAACGACCACGATATTACTACCGTTAGTGAGCTCAACAGAGTGCCCATTAGAGTGAAGCACATTTGATTCAGGGATAGAAATCTATTTATTGGTGATATGGGCATGAATTTTCCAGTGCCTGCATCAGTATAATCACATTTATGAGGAGTCTATTGATTGAAGACACGTCAAGTTCAGCATTTCTTTAGTTTCGACCTCAGCCGACCTCACGTGCACTTATTCTGATATGGTCTCGCCGGGACCTCTCTGAGGAACACTGTGAAGGACAAAACGTACTGGGAGACCTTTATCTCTACTTCACCGGAAACGGATGAAAAATGATGATGATAATGAAGATAGAGATAGAGAAGAGAGGATGTGAAGGTAGTATTTTGCATTTTGATGGATGGCCTATAGGCAAAGCGTGGAGTTATTTGTCAAAGGTAGACAAAACCCGCAGAAAGGATGAAATTAGCCTTTTTTAAAAATATTTATTGTATTTTAAACAAACAGAAATAACAGAAGAATACATAATGACAATAGAGATGGAGACAATAACTGAGACAAAACATAAACATAAACCACGGATCCAAAAATAGATAACAATACTACAGCGGGAAGAAAATAATACCAACCAAATAAACTAATACAGCAGTATAAGGTAGTATCGTTTACATAAGAAAAGTAACATCAGTGTAAATTAATGGTAAATTTGTATACAAGAATAATCTCAAATAAAGTACAGACACATAAGAAACCATCAATACAACACTTCGCTTTAAATATTAGTGAAAATAATCGAATAATGCAAAACCACA
This sequence comes from Branchiostoma floridae, assembly GCF_000003815.2. NCBI lineage: Eukaryota > Metazoa > Chordata > Leptocardii > Amphioxiformes > Branchiostomatidae > Branchiostoma > Branchiostoma floridae. The sequence continues at coordinate 24,394,776 of NC_049980.1, read as the reverse complement.
AGAGTAACAAAAGACAAAAAGAAAATAGAGGGGTTTAAGAAATGATGTGAAGTATTTCTCCCCATTTACTGTAGTGAACTGCCAATTTGTTCTTTCTGGAAGCTATTATAAATTCCAATTTGTAAGAAGTCTTAATATATGAGATAAAATGGTTTAATGATAGGTGTTTTTCTTGCTGTTTGTAGATAAAAAATTTTGCCATTAATATTAGTGTATTGTTCAGCCTAGGGGAATTTACTGTTAGATCACCCAAAATTACACTTGCTAAATCTATGTGTAATGGTTCACACGATACTCGTTCGTGCCATTTCTTAACATCCCTCCAAAATTGGGAAACTCTTGGACATTCCCAAAATAAATGCAGTGTATCTTCTTGCTCAATTCCACAGTGTATGCAAATAGGGCTGTCCGAGAGTTTCCAAATATATAACATTTGAATGAATATGAAATGAGCCTTTTATACACGTACAAGAAAGAGTAATAATCATAGTATTACAATGATATGGGTATGGCTCTGAACAGTCCATGTCTGACTCCTGTCCGGTGCAGACACAAACATAACTCCTGATACATGACTAAACATACTATTGTCAGACCTGCTTCCCGTTGCATATAATACGAAATGTATTTGCAGTTATTAGGCAACATGATCATCACTGGAATCAACCCAAGAAAACACTACACATTATTCGTCAATCTTCAACAGTTTAAGAACTAAGTTTTGTTCCAAACTCACCAGGTGGAAATACCGTTTTGTTGAACTGTAGACTACATTACCGTCACATTAAACTGTAATAGATGCCCCAGCTCAACTCCCCCAGGCGCGCTTTATCTTCCGCTACCAGCTCATGAATGTAAATGAAAAAGGTGTTTAGTTCGTTGATGCCATAAATGCAACCAGATGTAACAGGTTAAAGAGTTACTTGATGAAATATGCTCAAAAGGATAGAACGTCTTGCTAGGGTTCAACCTTCGTCTTTCTTCTGTTTAAGAGTGGCTGACATGGTTCCTGGCAGTCTGCTGTAGGGTTAATGTCTGTCTCACAACTATAACCCGATAAATATAGGTTTTGCCAATAGTGGGAGGTAAAGGCTTTGTCATGTGTTTGATGGTTTTCCGTTAACTTAACGTCGGTGAAATCTCAGAAGCTGCCGTTCAGAGGGATTCGCTATACATAATACAGGTAGAATCGGACGTGTTGATGGGTGCTTTGGGAATGAAGTAATTTCAATCAGTCATAGAGGATGCCAACTGCCGCCAAAGTGATACTGACGGTGTTTTGAAGTGACGATTTTGCTGGGTGAATATTGCGTCAATATCAGAGGACGTTTATCAATCCGGCAGAAAAAGAGTTGCATAACCACAGGGGCAGCTAAATTGCCTGCAAATGAAGTAACATATGCCACCAGTCCTGAATGCCCATAACGATTACAAGCTTGGTTGATGGAGCGAAAATTGCACGACCGGCAGTTGCGGCAGCCATTTACTACGTCATCTGAGGGAATCAGCAGCCTCAATCATTGCTTGCGACATCCATGGGGCCGACCCGCCTAAACTCCAACTATTCCTCTTTCCAATACGCAACACAATTACTCTTTACAAAATGACAAAGTGCCTGCAACGACTTTTTCCATGGAGAAAATACAATTTTCATTAGTTTTTCAAAATCCCCTATTCCGATCCAAAAATCTCGACTACCTCCGACGCTGTTATGTATTATATCATTCTGCTGGTAAAAGAATGCTAGTAGTTTCGTGGCCAATGTGACCACACTAAAAAACATTAACCATGACTTTGTGAACGGTTTCCGTGATGAAGTATCTTGCCCAACCTTAACGGCATGCTAGCAACATATACGCTGGGCATTTCTATATATGGACCTCGTCCCCACACCCGAGTCCCCATGATCTCTTATCAAGAATTCGAAGTCACACGAAATCTCCGAGACGATATTTGTTTTGTCTAAGGTAAGTCTGAAGACGTACAACATGTCGTCAGATACATCCATCATGGACATTTTGCAGCCTCCGTGAGGACCGTTAAGATTGATGAGGAAGGTACAGTTCCCAGGCCGAGCTCTCCAGCAGAGTGCACCAAACAGTAACCACCGCCGCGACGCCACATTTGTATCGTTTCGATGGATTACAAAGAACATTGATAAACATGGGCTTGTAAATCCCGGCTTTGCCTGGCCGTGCCTCCCTTCTGTCGTATCTAAGGGGGTGGGGCTGGGGGGACCAAGAAGATTACTGTTGCAGCGGTTTGATGTATTAAGCTGTTTAGGACATTCGCATAGCACACACAAGAACAAGTTTCCACGCCTTTGTTTTATTGTGTTGTCAATGTCCTGGAAAAGCTTGCGATGCCACTCGTTTAGACTGCATCTCCCTGACGTCCGAGCAAGGCAAGTTTAATGGACCCCATTACCGGAGGCGAGCCCGGGTCAGGTTGGCTGCAAGGCCGAGGCAGATAGCACCCTGCTTGCACAACTCTGGCAGGTACAATATGAGTCGGTCCGTCACGTAAAGGTCAAAGATCGTCTCTAACCGGCGGCCATTTTCGGACCGTACAGTCCGATAGAAGACACTGGAGGCTTGACCTTACTCGTACAGAAATAAATCAAGGTGAAGAAATTCAGCCTCTAGAAATTACAGAACATCGGACTGTTTCTGCTAACATATGCAGTCATCTGAATCAGCGTGTTTTGCCAACTTTTTGGGGGGCAACTTTTTTGATGCAATAGTAAACAACAATTTCAGTGTACTAGAATAGAGAATGCGGATAGAAAATTCACAATCGATCCATCTGAGGCCGTTTTCTTTCCCCATTTGTCATTTACCACTACACCCGGGGGAATAGAGAGCGCTTCCGTTTTAATGCCTGCCTGGCCAATATGCGCCTGGCCCACTGCCCCCGCCAGGATGGCCATATCACGCCAGATTTGAGGACTCCCCGATCGCCAACTCGTGTTTACAAGGCTCCGCCACTTCCACATGAGTAAGCAACGTAATGGCATCTACATAATCCTGTCTAGTGACGCCGCAGGCTCTGCGATGGCCGGAGGTCCACGTGGAACTGATTTGTGAGGGGTATCACACAACAGCGACGTTGAAACTCAAGAGAAAATACGTCGAAAGGTCTCAGTGAAAATGACTACCGTTATATGTAATCTGAAATCGTGTGGAACATGAGAAATATCCCTGACAGCGCCGTCTCTGGAATATTGCTAACTGATACGTTTATGGGTTTCGCACTTCCCTCGCTGTAAACTTTTAATGGTTTCCGCAGCACGGGCGACGGTTCAGGCCTTTATATGACAAAAGGATACACTATTCCTTACATGGTCACATTTACATAAATCAATACTGTGGAAAGAACTTTCAGCTTCCACACTCAAATCGCTCAAGGCAGGCCCTACCACAATTACGGGAACGGTCGTCCATCATTCAAGGCTTGAGTTGGAGCAACAGTTGTTTGGGTATATCCACCTTAGGCCACAGCAAGTAAATTTTATGGATGGCATCCTTTATGCAGAGTGCGAAAATAATGAGATAGGGCGAAAAAAAACAAGATGGGTAAAAAAAACAAGATGGCTAAATTTTCAAAATAAACACCATAAACGCCGTAACAAGATTTGAAGACAAAACGTGGCATCACAACTAACAAGGTATTCATTCCTGTATCAAACCTAAAGAAGTGAACTAGTGTAGTAAAAGTGATACTAGTGCGGTATACTGGTATCACTTGCCAGTCATGGCTTCGATATTGGTGGCACTTTTACAACTTCTAATATCCAACAAGTTTCAGTTCTGCAACTATAGTCATGGCTATCTCCTAGTGTCACTTCTACAAGTATGATTATCAGGCTACAACACAACATGTTTACCTATTTTGGTCTACCTGATCATCCCCGAAGAGAAAAAAATTCCTGTTTTTTTTTCCTGAAATCAGGTGAAAAGTAATGAGCGCGCTGATCGATGATGTCATCCATAAAATTTACTTGCTGTAGCCTTAGCGAATTGGGCCAAACCTAATGTGTTTTTACAAATCTCCTGTGGCATCCCCCGCTCTTTGTCGGTACATTAACCGACTCGACGTACATCATTACAGGTGTAATAGTTATAGTTGAACATGTGATGCAAGTCACTGCAGATTGGTAAACATCTACATATGAGATCTACATATCTTCTCAAACACTCTGCAGTCTAGCACCTACTGGGCAGGACATAAGAATGGTTTAGTGCTGATCCCTTTAATTGCACTGCTCCTACACTGCGTCCTCTGCTTGCCTACAGGATGTATGACAAGCTTAACTTCACGTTGTTTACGCTCATGAGCGATGTCTGCAGAGGTCTCCTTTCTGCATCAAGCCGTCCTCACTACTGTCTCAAAATAATTAACAAGTCGAAGCTACAGCCTTTATCACCCTGTAATTTACTGGTCATTTGTGTGGAAACAACAACAGGCCATTTATGACCGTGGTACAAGATGTTTTGTTCGGTGACACACTGGTCTCATACAACCTAACATTGTTCATGTTCACTTCTGCACATGAAGGTTTCTTATCACACATGTATGTTTACTCAATAAAGACAGGAGTATCAACAAACACGCCATGACTATCTCTTATCAAATAAATTCTAGACAAATAATTTATGAGAAACCAAATTTTAGCCAACATATGATAACGTAATAAACATGTATTTGGGACCCTGTTAATTGCTACATCTATTCAGTTTCATTGTTTTAAAGCTGTCTGTTCCTCCATAATGGTATTGCCATACGATTGGCACGTGAAGACATCATATCCCTCCTGATATCTGCCGTAAATCGGAAAATAACGGGTCTCATATAGTGCTTACGACGAGGTAAAATGTGTTGCGGTTTTGAGATTCAACACGAGAGTGCCTATTGCACATTAGCTGGGGCATATTAATTTCTCTTTAATGCGATGTGTTTGCATGGAGCATCCGGTGTTTGGTAAGGAGGTGGGCGTTGAAAATCCGAAATTAAGTCCTATTAGTCCTTTCATGCTTGCAAATTAGAATCAGTCATCACTATTCAAATTGGATGGGGGCTCGACCAAACATAGACATCAGCCTACACTACTTCGAGTATTGTGCATAAATTCCCTGGCTATATACCCCACCATCCCCCCCATCTTAACGGCCTTGGGGAGACCATAAAGCAGACGAGTAGGAACTGTAGGGCCCTGGTCCCCGTACTGCCGTCTCCACTGATATAACGCCCTAACAATCTGCTGGGTTTATGAGGAAGTCCTCGTCAATTTGAGGCATTAAGTCGCGTCTAGCACATCACGTCGTGTGTAAACCTTGGGCAGGGGACGACAGGGGTCCACTTGTCTCATGATTTCATGCGGACGTTAAAAAAGTCGTATTAGGGGAAAGGGGGTTTCTTTGGCTATCACTGTACATTTTACGTTGGGGCTCAGGGAAGGTAGAATTTCAATCATTATCGGACAGTGGGGGGGAACTTCGCTCATATAACTTAGAACATATGTCAAAGTTCGTGTCAAAAACGTTCACATGCAAGTAATTTTTTTTTCTTGGAATACCCAAAGATTATTGTAAAATATGTAACCTTGGAGGCAAATGAGTTTGGCATTTACCTTCCAAGTTCAACTGCCAGCTGTTTCGTATGAAAGTCAGCAATATCTGCTCATAAAGATTTCCTATAGCAGATGTATTGGCACCAGGCCACCCAAGAAAATGATGAGGTATCTAGTCTATACAGCACAATAAGTGCGTCCATAGCTATAGGCTCTACATGTATCCAGAGCACTTCTCGCAGTTGCGTGCATGCTACATTCGTGTTTACATTCCAACTGGAACTTGCATGGGAAAAACATCGTTGTCAATAAACTGTCCATTCACCTACTCTTGTCAAGTTATGTGACTAATGATGTCAATTACGCGAAACTACATATTTCCTGGATAGAACATAGCATTTGAAGACGACATATCAACTCTAATAATTACTTTGGGGACAATGCAGAAAAAATCACCATACAGGAATCAATTGACCAGCTAACTATTGATTGATTAGCAAAGCATAGTTTGTGTAGTAATATTTACGCCTGCAGAAACAAGATAAGCTATTAATGGTGCAAGCGAGAGATGCTATGTTTTGTAATGCAATTAATACGTGTGACGCTACATTGTCGTCCTAAATGGTTTACTACAGCTTTCTTTTATCTCCTACTTAATGCATGAGTAGCACAGGTACTTGCGCATGCAGCTAAGGTCTCCGACTCTTAAGGATTCCGCAGTATCCAATATTAGTCATGGGAAGCGTTTAACGAAGCGTTTTATGTATTTACGTACGCACGATAACTACTGTTGAAGGAACAAAGTACAAGTAGACGTTGATCTAGACATTTCCTGGCAGCTCTTTCCGGTCAGGCAATATGCCGCACATATCGGTATGGGGACGATATAACAGGGCAGCGGGTCGAGATATGGTTCAGAAGGGTCCTCTCTACTGCTTATTACAGCTTCGAGTTGAGCAATGGATTTGACACCGGACTAGAAGCTTAGATGAATAATGCAGACCAATGAGGCACGTCCCACCTCCCTCTCACCTATAGGTCAAAAACATATCATCAGGGTAAGACTGACGCCTTTCGCTGCGTGCTTCTGGAATCCTAGTTCTAATACTGATTAAACAGCCCTAACCTTCGTGCGGGGGTACATCGGTCCTGGGTTTCCATATAGAGATTGTCGGAGTGATCATGAGTAGCATGGCGGTGGCCCACGCTAGGACGTCCGACAACATCTCCCGGTGGTTTACGGCGCCGCCAGCCCCAGTCAGAGGTCCATGGAAAATGCGGAAAGGCAAGCCGTTGCGAATCTCGGGCCACGAGGCGGGACGTTGGAGGCGAATCAGCGGAGCAAGTCAGCTGTCTGAGATTGCTGGGCGCAAGGGGGCACGGGTAAAGCCAACCTTAATTTGGACCCGTCCACATTGGGATGCGGAGAGGGGGACGTCAGTGTCACTTAATGGAAAATATTACTGCTACATATACACAATATCGGGACGCATTTCCGCAGGATATCCGCATTCCTGATAGCACTTCGTTTTTGCAAAGAAATAGGTCGAAAGATAACCATATGTAATACCAGTAATCCCAATAAGACATAGTCTGTTGTCCAATACATGCACCTGCACAAAACTGCAGCACACCACATTTAAAACCTGCCCACACCGCGTCCCCAGCCAAACCCCCCGAGTCTGTCCAATTGCACACGACTAATACGCCGCAACGATGAAATATTCAGCCGGACTCTGATTAGGGCCAAGCGGGGTTACGGGTAACTATCAATTAGACCAGGACCATTCTGTCCCGAGGCGTCGGGATTATGGTCCGGTGGGGAGATAACGCACAGAACGGAACGTGGTCAAGACCTTTAACAACAAAAGTGTGATACACAGAACACTTGGCTTAACATAGGTCCAGAAACTTAGGGTTGTTAAGATTCTTGATTTCTTTAGGCTATCGTGTGTGGATTGCCTATCAACTAGAGTGGAGGTCCCTATAATGACATCTGTTCGCTGCACCTTGTTCAAACCTTGAAAGCTTTGAAGCAGCAGTCAGGAGTTTGGCAATCTGGAACTAACAAGAAATAAATCAAAGCATGGTTAGAAATAACTACACTATAAGAGATAATGACACGTCCTATCGCTCTCTTCAAGTCTGTGCATCTCGCTAATTTCTAGGTCTTATGACTGGATTCTGCTCTTCGTGTGGTCCCACCGTCATCACTGTAATTCTGAACTTACGGGATCAATTGGGCACGACCGGATTTTGTTTAATCCTTATGTAAAGCTTGTCTCCCTGTGATTGTTAGGCCTCAGGCATGCCTTGAAGGTAGATGAGAACAGGCTGTTTAAGTCTTTTCTACTCGGCTCTTAGATAAGGCCTAATTCCCAGGATCTACCAATTACCGTCTCTGTCGCCGCACTGACACAACAAAAGTCAAGTTCTTTCGGCTGCGCAGAAAGGGAAATTCTTCATTCTGCCAGCTGCAAGTGGAGTAACTTACCACCTCACTTGATTTCATTAAAAGATATTTAGAACTGCATCCACTGAATGGGTTGGTTGGTTGTGGCGGTAGCAGATCGGAGATAGATTTGTTCGTTGCTGATGGTTCTGATGGAGAAGTTTTGGATTCTCCTTACACTTTCAGTTTCTTGACCCTAGTTGGTCTTGACGTCTCATTGTCTACAAGAAGTGTAAGAAATGACACCACATAACCACAATTGGTTGCCACGGATTAAATACTGCGAGAAAGCGTTCAAGATGATTAATGACTGATAGGGTTCAATGCGCCATACGTAACATAAGGTGAAGATTTTTGTGCGGATCTCTGATTAAGTTTTGATCGATTTCCTGATCGAGTCTGCTGCTGAATACAGCAGGCAGGTAAAAGTCGAAATCTTCAGACGGCGTCGTTCAACTTATGATTAAAGATAACGAGACGGGCGCCTTACGTTTTCCCAGCCCGTCTGAGAATTAGCCGCATGAGATTTTGAACAAGATTCCTCTATAATGATAGCAAAAGACGCCATTTAGTATCACCGGAATGTTTTTTAATCAAAATGTAAAAGCTCCGCTATGATCAACATTACTTGTGTAACGGAGAATTATACGTGTGTTTTCTTCAAGAGTCTCAATTAATTTAGTACCGGTGAGCTCAAAATTAGACCACTAACCTTCATCGACGTAGACCACTTATTCATTCGTCTAAAGCTCGATATGATAGGTACAGGAATAGATCGATGTGTAGAGACCCATGATGGTTCTTACAAGGGTGAGCCCTTACAAATTCCTTCCCTAATCATACCTGGCCATACACAGGCCCTGGACGTAGTCGGATTGGGTATACTTAAACTCTGGTCCGATATTTCGATATGTTTTGTGAGTTGATATTTCTAAGCCAGGAAATCCCTTAATCTTCCATACGTACTATTGTCCAGGAACCAGCTGTTTGTATGAGATATGGCGACCCAGTGTGGCCTAGCGGGTCTAAATCAGCTCAAAGAGACTAGATATGGCCAGATGAAGATCCCTGTTGAACTGACAGAAAAATCCGCTGTATGATCCGACAAATCGATTCAACATACCCCGAGGTCATCATTGGTTGATTAGGTACAACATGTTTTGGGGATGCCGCAAAGTTACTAAAACTGTTGAACAAAGTTGTTAAAACTTTGCTTTTGAGTAGGAGTGGACTTGTAAGAACGTCGAACCGATATATCATTGTTAGTTGGTATCCATTGTGTGTAATTTATGTCCTACCGAGACGTAAAGCAGCGCAAACGGCATGGAAAATCTATGTAAAAATCTATGTGAAATACTTTACACAAAAAAATCACCCCGGTGTGAATGAGCTGTTGTTCTCCTGGACTGCTCTATGTCTACGAAAGCTACATCATAATCCTTTTGTCACTTCTGAAGGTAACTTTGGAAAGGCACCATAAACTGTTCCGTTCATGTGTGTACATGTATGAGATATCAAGGTTGCAGCATAATGCAATATCTGGACCTACCCTCTTGCAATCTAATTTTGTTCGCGGCCAACAAAGTGGGTTCCTTATCAAGAATGTATTCGTTACTTCCGATTGGGTGCAAGGCTATGCTTCACCATCGGAGCCTGCCTGAGGCCGAGGTTCCGTGGTGCCGGGCGCCAGCCGGGCGGGGAAAGGTCGATGATGGTGACAGACTTGTAAGTCTTCAGGTCTACCAGATAGCTATATCATCGCTTATATTTATGAATGATAAAAATGTGTGTGTGTGTGTGTGTGTGTGTGAATGTAATAAGGAAGATGGCTACAACAGCACTCCTTAGCTAATTTGCATAACCGATGACGAAACTTCATAGGTCCGCTGTGCTCCATGATAGGACTTTCAAATATGTAACATCATCATGTGACATATGTCACTGAAAAGATCATCAATGCATATAAAAATGTAAATTATGCAAATGACATTCTAATCTAACATTTTTTGAATGAGAAATAAATGGACGTCAATGCAAGGAATCTCATACTTACGGCGTTTGGAGGTCTACAAAAGGTGGACGTCATAGACATAAATCGTTGCAAATTAGGGCTTCCTTGCATAATTTATGAAACAGACTACAATAGACGTCTTTGCTTAGATAGGACTTTCATATTTTGGACACCTTGTGTTGGCGAATGAGGACCTCATTTCCATCATAACTTAGAAACCTATACTACAGAAACGCCAGTTGTCAAGGTTAACATCATTTTACAAAGGCTGCCACCCCCAAAAGCACGCACTAGTCAAAGTGACATACAAAGTGGACAAGTCGTTCTGGATTTGATACACACTAGTTATCGAAAATTTGGTATCAACAAAGAAGAATAAATGTTCAAACTGATTTCACCATAAACGTTTTATAAAGACGATCCTGTGGCCGGCTTTTTTTCCACAAAATATTGCTCTCCTGACACTCGAGTAAAATCTGAATTTCCAGTGTTCCTCACCATCGACCTTTGCGTACATTGATCTCAGTGGTGAATACCATACCTTGGGAACATTGCATGGGTGTCGGTCGATAGCCCATGAACGCTACTTACCTCAAAATCCACTTGTACCCCTGGAACCAAGGCTGAAACCAAGTTACGGATCCAATCATTATGCCATTATCCTTAAACATAGTAAAATCATCTTACAATCATAGGAAGACTATTGAGATATTGGCAAGGGAAAGTTGTGGAAGGGTGCACAAACTCAATTTCCACTAAGGGTTCTTTCGAGGGACGTAAAATGATGATTGCACGTGACAGGCTGATGTTTCCTAATGACATTGTGTCTAACTACACATTATTCAGAACGCTAACATTTCAGGTCCCTGCGTGAATATGTATCACAGAGGGAACTGGTGGGCCTGCCTTTCCAGACCAACTACTGTCACAGCACAACTTAGTTTCCACAGTTGGAAGACAGAGAATTAAGTTTTGACTTAAGTCAGAGACGAATCAAACAACACGAATGGGTACAGAATTGGCAATTACGACGTTCTGCAAAAAACGTTGATTGGTGGTACACTTGAATGTCAAAGCTTTAGAAATGCACTAACACTTTTCTGATGACAAATATTGATTTTCAGAAACTGGTTATAAGACGGTGTGTGTAAAAGTATGATGAGGCACAGAGAGTAGGATAAATAAACTTTCCTGTAATCATGGCACAGCGCCGGACAAGGAAAGTTAAAAGTTAGATTGATGTGAAGCATTTATGCACTTTTCTATTAACTCCTCGACATTAAAGCTGACTCTACAGATGTAATCCGCTACAACCATCCAATACCCACTAGTTGTCCTTTAAATAAATGGTGTCCGTGGAGAGTCGCCAAGAATTCTTATACCGTCCTGGTCGTTTGAAGAATGGCGAAATTTATGAATTCCTCTTCAATTCATAGAACCATTCCATCTACTTTGACCAAATGTCTATCATCTTTGAAATAAGCGCAGCATTTTGAAAGCGGCAAGGCCCTGATTTTCTCCAGGTAAAAGTACAGTACTTTCCCCGGGCCCTTATCTGTGTGTAAAAGCGGTGTCTCTAAATTGGCGTCGCAATTTCCGTGCTCCCTGCCCTGTGTCCACGCTCTCCTTGATACGGATGATTGGCGTAACCACAGGTACAATGACAGTGTAGTTATCGTGCCACGCCATCCGGCGGAACGGCCGTACTAACGAAGAACCCTTCTCCCCTGCAGCTCCGACACGCCGACTGTGATCACGGAGCGTGCTACTTACAGCTTACCAATTTTCAGTCAGCTAAGGGCCTGGGGCGGTACCGTTAAAATTGGAACCTTTGCAAGAAGGCACGTTACTAAAAGTCCATTGACCGATTCAGGTTGCCCAAGGGCAGCCACAGTTTGAATTCACTTACGCTACAACGGTCGCAAAGACGTGAGGGTACTTCTTAGTCGAAGTAAGCCTACAGTCCTCAAGCCCTATATATCAGCATTAGGACCGCGAAGCCTGTCGGAGAGATTTAAAGAAACTACCTGCAAACTGCAAACACCTCCCTGCATGGGAAGAAAGTGATGCTCAATTCTCAGTCTGGCTGCCAAGTTCTCTAAACTTCCTTTACGTTACATAAGACCATTGGGAGCCCTTCACATCTTATCAGCCTGTATTTAGTTTGTTTTAGACTACCGACTAATTGCAAGGAAAGATACAGTGAAGTTTGGCTACACGCAAAGCGAAGTATGATAGAGGAGGATGTAGAACTGTACAATAAGACAGATCAGCTCGGCGTTACTGAAATGCATTACTATGTCTTCGTCTACTTAAAACATAAGGTTGGCGGTAAGGAATTCCAAGGAACTCCGACAAGAAAAGGAAGTTTAGAAACTTCCTGTATTTATGAATAGCTATCGAGTCTGTATGTCCTTCCAACGTCTGCATCGTCGTAATGTACTGTACTTATTTCGTATATAACTTCATAGGTTGGTTGTTCGGTTCGTTCAGCCTTACATATACACGGCGTATACTCAGCATGTGATAGAATATTCAGGAGTGGGAGTTACAGGTATACGGAGGGTTGTACTAGATGATACGTAGATAACCATTCCAGGGTGAGGCATCTGCCACAGAACAGGTGGTACTCCTTTGGGATTTGGTGTACAGGACAGTAACACTGCAAAGTTGCGCATGGTGACATTATTCTTGGATGCGGTGAACCGCAATTACCCTATCTGCCATAAATCGTGTCGAATATCGAGACTTTTCAACTCTGTCATACTCCATCAAAGTACTGGATTTCCATCAGACAGCAGGGAGACGGAACAATAAGCCCTGATTATCAGAAACAGCTGTTCCCTTCAAAACTTTCACAGCGGTCCTCTCTAACAACTCGATATTTCTCTTCCATGCCAATCATTCAAATTTTCGCCAAAGCTGTATCAAATAATCAAATTGGAAACAACAGCGACATGGCACTTGTCTGTCCGGTATCTACATCTTCTACGCCTACGTCAGATTAGAAAGGCTGCAAGGCAAAACTCCTGAAAGTCCTATTATATGCTGCGGGACCGCCAACAAAGCGCTCACTTTTTGCAGACTGCAACAGTTGGCCAATTAACCCCTTTATCTCTCCCAATAGATGAACATAAGATAGTACATAAAGCTGACTTACACTTTGAACATGATTAACATCCTGTAAAGCATCCTGTTTCATTGAGCTAAGTCCCACCGTGCGCCGTGGTGAGTACCTATCTGTGCAGCCCGCACGATTGCCTGGATCCAAGAGATAAGGTCGGAACTGATACCACACCGCTGTCGTGCGGTTCTGCAGTTTGTTTCCGAAAAATCCCAATTCAATGAAGCTGGTCTCTAACAAAGAGACACTGCTGCGAGGATCAAAGATTTCTCATAATGTACATGGAGAAAGAATATCTATACTTGAATATGCCGTTTCTTGTTCCTGTGACGGATTAAGGTAGCGAAGAGTGAATGTCACGCGGCTTCTTGCCCGCAGGCTTGTCGTTGCTGATTGTTGGTTGATTTGCAATGCTTCACTACTTCTTCAGTTCAGCGTCCCGGAATGACATTTTCGCTAACGGCTGCTCTTTTCTAAATACCATTGCACAGAAAACAGAAATAAACTTAAGGCTCATGAAACCCTGTACCATGTTGAATAACATCAAAAGTAACAAATAACGACGGCATAACTCGGCACAGTTTTATGGTCACGAAAAGATCTTCTCAAGAAGAAGTGAGTAGATTTGAGGTCTCTAGGAGCTCAATTGTCAACTATTTGAGCTGGGTAAATCAAATGGCTCTCCATATGTTGACAGGCGGGCCAAGGGAGCAGCTATCCGAGCAGTTCTCTATCAAATCTTAATTATATTTCAAATTGCACATTGGAGTCAAATGGAGTTACATAATTTCGATGCAACTCACAGCAGTTGTTATCGCTCCGGGAGTTTTGTGCTGCGGCATTACTTCCTTAAACCGTACACCTGCTGGGATATGTAATAAACAATGATTGACAACAGAGAACCAGCAACTGTAGAACAAGCCATGAGAGACCCAACTGTAATCCAATACGGCTGTTACTTTTATTAGACGAAGATTCAGATCAGTAATAAAGGGCCATTAAAAGTTTCTGATCGTTCAAATGTTCATTACCCTCTCATCCTCCTCGCATGTCGAGGATTTATTTCTATCCACAGAAGCCATGATTGGTAATTCCACCTCAGTCGTCAAACAGGGTAATCCACATTTCTTCAAACATTAATGGAAACATGGGAATGCGTATGACGTATACATAATCTGAGGAATTATGTTGTTTGCGCAATATTGGTGTTTGTTTGTTATGCGTTCTTTCAGTAAAACTGTTTATTTCATATTGATGAAAATTCCGACTATTCCAACAGTACACTCTTATCATTATGTTTTCCCCTGAATCTATGTATTCCTATATTGTGATCAGGATTTACCTAAATAAATAAACAAATAAACAATCAATCAAGAGGCTAGGCAGATGAGATTAATGAACAACCCATGGTAGGCCTCAGAGTCGTACAATTAGGCAACTGTTGGAATATTATGGGAGAAGGTTATGACATGCATTTGTTCAGTTCTGGCTGCTTCAGAGATGTGGTAAACTGTTCCTGCTGTAACGATACATTCTGCTCAACGCCGGGATGTGACCTTTATATCTTGACACGAAACAATTGAGTGTGTCTATTTGATATGATTTGATGGTTCATATGCTTCAGAGTGAGTCATCAATTTGAATTAGACAGGACAAGACACTCTAAAGCTTTAGCATGGGGTTCAATCTGGATTGGGTCTGTGTAAGATACAGAACTGTTGATTTGGGGCATTCGTGTGATAACCATGATAGGGTCTTCCAACAAGGAACATTGTCATTCACTTATGTCGGTATATCTGAAAATATCTTGCCTGCTCTTGGCCTGCTTTTAATTGATGTTTGATATAATCGGCTTATATCGGGTTGTGCTGATGAAATACCACTGTGATGCGTGACCTCTTCAGTTTTATTCAATGACGATGATGTTTAAGCTCGGCAATTTATAGCTTTTGAATAGGACATAGAAACTATCACTCAAGTAAATCAAGATACGTTGCCATGTTAATCCAACAAACTGCAACTTACGCTACAAAACCTGCCTCTACAAGTCGACTGATTCGAATTCGAGCCAATCTTGGAACATTTCATTGTTTGTAATTATAGATTTATGCTGATTTGTTTCCCACTTCAGTAACCTTTCAAACGGCAAAATTCGCCAGCTGAATATGAGCTTGGATGAACTTAAGTGGTGGTTTCCTAGCAGCATCGCCTGTCCTTTGGGTTGATTGTTTTGTTTCCTGTTTTCTGGTTGTTTAGTTAGGAACCACCTCGGCAAATATCACGACATGTCTTCCGTACCGAATTGTACAGACCCTCCACCCGGGGCCGTCCTTCCTAACCTCCATGATGTTGAGGTCAACACATTAATCACGTGCATAATGACCGGGCTATTTGAAGAGTGTTTATTCATGGCAGTATAGATAAGGTGCCAGAGATATAATGTGCTGTACAAACTTGGACATGGCGATCCTAAAATCCGGGTTGAATAGCCCTAGGTGGTGAACCGATGGAGTAACTACTCTACCGGTAGTTAATAAATGCTTCTACCCTAGAAGGCATGTCTTGGATTTTATGAAAAGCCTGAATTTATCTCTCGGTTGGCGTGGGCATCAATACAAAGATATAATACCGCCTCTGGCGTCTCCCTGGCGATTTCCCGTGCAGATAGAGAACATAAAAGTCGACGCGGTTTCTACACTGTAAATAAATCTTACTGTGAGATTCTTCCCCTGCCCGTGTTCATGGTAGTAGGCTAGTAGCTGATAAAGGCCTCCCCGCATCTATAGGAATAAAGAGTGGCGTAATGTACAGCGGTCATTCGAAAGGCGCACAGTGACAGTAAGTGTGCGTTCTGAAAGGTAGCAAAGCTCAATACCTCAGCGAGCAGTTGATGGACGTTTGGTGCCTCTTCCATGGATCTTCTGACATCTCAACAGCAAAGGTACATTTTCAACTTCTGCTCTAGCAAGGTGAAGGTGAACAACTTCAGACAGCTCAGAGACCCTTTCAGTGTAATATCAGGCTCTCCCCCAGTTCGCATCGTCACACTGTTCAATTACATGTACTAGTTTCAAAGTCCTTCTGTAGCAACCATTTCTTCCCTTGGACTGTCAAACTGGAACCCCCTCAATGACAACTGCTTCCAACCCGTATACAATCTTTAAGCCTTCAAAGCCAATGTTCAGCGCTATCTCCTATCTCAACACTTTTTTCTGCCATTCATCCTATTTAGTTAACTGCCAAGAAGTGATCAAATAGCTTTACTTAGAACAAACCTATTTTTTAATTCAATAAAATTGGTGTAATAAAACTGCAATTGCCACGAGCCTGCCGACTTGATCGACTTGTAAATACATAAAGGAAAAGTCATTCTAACATTGGCCTAACATTAGTCAACTACCGACGACAAATATACCTTTTTCAGTCCAGAATTGAAGGAGTCTTGCGATCAGTTCCGTCAGTGTCATCAGATACTAGTAATGATTTAGTACATCGTACAATATCTAATCAGGTCATAAGGTTTTTGCAGTTTGGTTTAGTGTGGTGTAGTGTGGCATAGTGTAGTGTACACGTGGTGCTATTTAGTAGTGTGGTGTACTGTGGTGAAGTGCAGTGTAGATTGCAATGCGATGCAATGTGCAGTGTACAGTGTACAGTGTACAGTGTACAGTGTACAGTGTACAGTGTACAGAGTAGACTTGTTTCAAGCAAATAAATCTCCCCTACATTGGTTGACCTTCTCAGTCTTATGTTAACGGTGTGTAAACTATCAAGCGTCACCGGGATGTGGCTATATCCCAAGGATGCCAGTGTTCTAAATGCGCATCCTAGCACATCGTTGTGGAAGTGCATCGAAACAGCACACCAAGTATTGAAAATTTGCCCACAAAGGCAGGAAATACGTAAAGAGAAAAAGAACAAATCATGATCTGATCCATCAGAGAATAATAAAAAAATCTGAGATACTTCTAATGATTTATGTTGGCACCATTGAAAACGCATTGCCTTCTGTCATGGAGAATACATGTGATCTTCTGATATCCCCATCGTATCACCATTGTTGTTTTTTTTTCATTCCACAGCCGCCTGCCAACTTTGTGGGCCCAGAAGTGTGTTTGAAGGTTACTTAAGTAGGCCAGCCGTGAAGACGACTGATTATCTTTAAATAGGTTGACCTCGCATCATCAACGCCCGGCTTATCCGCGGGATCCCCGCACGGGTCGATGGGACGGTGGCAAATCTGCAAATTGCCGAGTTAATCCCTGCGTGATGAAGCCTGCCGACCGGGTATCAGGGATGTAGTAGGA
>NC_049980.1:24351600-24377213 GCF_000003815.2 Branchiostoma floridae | reverse complement strand
ACTCACATACAACCATTATATTGCCTGGAAGATTTCCCTTTAAATCAGGATCGGGGATCCCTTCACATGCAGAAGACTGGCACTCTACAGCACATGCACACATACATGTGTAATGTCTATAAGAACGTACCCGGCACAACAGGACGTTACTGTTGGCCATTTTAACATCACAAAAGCACAAACGTAGGCCCTGCTTTTGGTGTGGTTATTATGAGTTGCTGCAGGTGATCAATTTTCACCTATGATCGATGTTCCCTCCGTGTACTGCATACATGTATGCATCTTACAGGTGAGTTTTCAAACGGCCCCAATCACAATAAATCTGATACCAAGCCGCCCATGACCCGGCCTTGGCTGTATCATTCTCATTTGCCTTTATGAATCTGTTTCTCACCCTCAGCGTACTGACCTTTCCACCTTTGTGTATAATTCATACGGAAAGTAAAGACGTGTCCTTGAAAGTAAGCTGGGGGTTCCAAAATCGATGACAGTGGGTCATAGAAACTCACCGGCAAGCAGTGGGTCATAGAAACTCACCGGCAAGTTTCAGACATTCTCCGAGCGACGTGCCGGATTGTTAACCAAATTGTTAGGCAGCGAGATAGGTCCACAAAGGTGCATTTCTGCTCTATTTATCCGCCTTTATACAATCGATTCCAGACTCATCTAATGATATATCATGCGGTGAACATTCACACGTCGATACCACATTGCCCGGCAATTTATATTCGTTAGAAATCGAAAACTCACAGCAGAAGCTATTGGCAAAGTATGTCCTCCAATGAGCCGTAGAAGATAAGAACAATTGAGCCTCAGGTTCTGGAACGAGCCGTTATGAATCCATCTATCACAGGATCCTCATTGTCCAAGCGGCGCTCTCTAACGAAAAACGTCCAAACTGCAGGGACGTTAATGTTAAAATGTTGTTGTATAGATACTCTGGGGCACTGTGGACTATCTCTGTGGACTTTTGCATGTTAACCACGATACTTAGTATAACTGAGTAAGATGCCCAGAAATCAGCTGACCAGTTAATTGATTCAAGTCCAATATTTGCTCAAAAGTCTGAAACATATTCAACCATACTATTGTAAATGTACTTTCTAACGAACATTTCCTGATAGGTTTATATAATGATAGACGCAAACGCAATCAAAATATATGTATACAGCGGCAACACTAGCAGCTGATCACAAAGTAAATCAGCTCGTTAGTGTGGGGGTTATACCTCTGACGGGCCCGAGGCGTGATGAAATTGACAGACAGTACTATATGTGATGGTTCAAAACGGTTGCCTGGCTGACTTCATCAAGGTAAGTGCAGCACTTTAAAGTGAAATTTTTGTTCACATTTACAAAAAAAAACTCTGTGCAGCAATTGCAGACGCCTATACGCTCTACTGCCATGAGCAACCATGTCGATACAATGCTGCTCAAACTAGTGAAAGGCAAGCATGCAGGGAAACAATCCATCAGATTTCGTGTGTGCGTTGCAAATGTAGTAATATTATGTAAACAGTCGGATGCTGTCTGAAACGGCTTATCATTCATGAAAGTTACCTAGTTGCATTATTTAACTGTCGAGTACATCATGTGCCGTGTTTGTGTTGTTTTGTTTAACTGCTGCTGGTTTTATCCGGTACAAATAGTAAAGTAAAGCCTGTTGTTATGTAATAAAGACCCACCTGAGAACGGCCCCTTCACCAGCTGCTGCCCCATCGCCAGACCAGCACACCCCAGCAGGAGTACTACCGTGGCTAACGGTCTCCCTCTCGCCGTGCCACGCCACATGTCTCCCGCCACAGTCATGGTCTCACCACGGTGACTCACAGGTAGAAAATCTACAAGATATGGTTGAAGAGGTCTTCGTTAACTTACCATCATAATGTTCTCATCTTAGCATTTATGGATAGTAGACACCGGGTCATTCAAATAGTAGACACCGGGTCATTCAAATAGCATTCAAAAACGTGGAAAAGAAACCCATTTTTCTACTTTCGCAAATTAGATTTCATTTCAATACCGCCTGCCGCCTGTCACTATTGATAGGAACACGTACAGTTTACAGCTAACTAGGCAAGGTAAAGCTCAGAGCGTAGATTAATTAAACATATATATATGATTTGAAGGACAAATTCTGACAGCCCAATTCATCTGTACTAAATTCTAATCTTGAAGAAGAGAAAGTGCAAATGCTAAGAAGGCCCATAGCGAGAATAACAAGTAGCCAGTAGTTTGGCGTCAGTTTCGAGGGCAATTGTCCCATAGGGACCAAACCCTTACGGCTGTCAAAAACTTTCTACCGTCTACCCCTCTAGCCCTTATTAGGAAGAATAGGTAAAAGGTAGTTCTGTGTATATTTTATTCGATTGATTATGAAAAACATCCAATCGTACATTTATCTACTACCTTTCTGAGGGCAGACATGTATAAACCATACAGGTTTGTAAGTAGTCAACCATTTCTTTTCTTTTTTTTTCTTGGACCGATCTATCCGACCGGAAATATTGGAAAATATTGTGAAGTGAACGGTCACAGTGTCTGTGATATAGACTGTTCGAACATCACTGTGTTGGTACCATGCAGGGAAATGGTACAAAAGTTGGTCATGACAATCCAGTACAATCCTACTACACTAAAGCAACGCGGATTATTTTTCACCTACAAGACAGCGTACATGTGCCTCCTACAAATAAAGACTTGTTTCTTTTGATACTCTGTGTTTTGTTTAATTCGCAACATCAGCTTTGTAACTCTGTGGTTTAGCAGCATTTTCCACCCACCTCCATAAGTGTTAGTATCTCTTGAGGATGTCATCCATAGAACTAAGTCAGTGTGGCCTAACGTTTCTTCAAGATCTTTATACACCTTGATCGCGCCTTCCGTCCCCGTCTCCTGTGTACGGTGGGAGACAGAGTTAGGCAGCAGGGTCCCTTTATCCTGGCTCAGCTGCCTGCCGTCATAAAGCGATCGATCGATTCCAATACATTCCTGTGGGTAAACGTCATCTAACAAGCACTACCTGTGCCTGACAGCCGGGTGACCTCGGGGGTACTCAGGCATGCACACGAGAAATGACGAGCCCTCCGAGGACAGAAGATAAGCCTTAATTTTTCAAACTCAGTCTGCCTGTCGTGATAGTTGCGAGATGGAAACATCAATATCTGCACCTCTGTCTATCTTGCGAGTAGTCCCGATGGAACATTCCTCTCTACGGCAGCGCGGAGGTTTTGTCTTAAGCGACCTAAAAAGAAGTAATGGCCATACAGCAGCAGGTCGCAACGTGTGTACAAAACCCGTGGGATTTAGGACATACTCAAATTTGTATATTGCCAATTTCCCGTCGCAATCCAGAATCGTTAAGGCGGAAAACACAAAATCCCCTGTTTTCCTAAGGAGCTACATTCATCTCAATTCATTCTAAGATCTCATAAGTCTAATCTAGTAGTAATTGGTGAATCTCAAAATTACCATCTGCTAACAAGTTTAAAATCTTAACATTTACATTGCTTATAAATACATCTAAATGTACCGATCCTACTAACATCGTCAGACGAACGCTCCAGGGGGCTAAATGTTTTTTGCGGCATTCTACATAGCTTACTTAACCAACCATGCTTAGTTCCTCTGTCTAGTCGCATGCTTCACTACGCCTCAAATTGAATAGCGATCAACCAATTTGGCAGTGGCGAGTCCCATCGAATGATCCCAACATATGTATAAAATGCGATTAAGTACCATTCTTTTTTAGCAAGAAATCGTATTGGAATGTGCATTTCAGTTGACCCTGATTATCAAAAAATCATTTCTATATCGCCAGATTGTATCCTGCAGAATGCAAATTATGCAGGGGGAAATGCAGGCAGACGCAACTATTATATTGGACGGACAAAAGGTTTCGGTCTAGATTTTTAGTTCTTGTTTCTATCTTTTAATTTCTCGTATCTTTTAGCTAAATCATCGCATTCCTTTACAATCGACGGTAAACACCCTTAATATTTCCCAAAAAGGCAGCAGATTTCAATACCTGTTAAGTATTTGCCCCTGGATAACATAATTGCCGTGACAGAAATCGTTGTAAAGACCTTAACAGCAATCGTGTCTGTATATGTATGTGCCAACTTGCACTAGCATCGTATGCCAAAGCTATCCTGTCATCACCCTACATGCGAATAAATGAGAGACTTCTGGACAGTTTCGGTCCATGTCATAACATATCTGTCAATTATGCTATCGGTTGTCTATCAATTATGCTATCTGATGTGGTAAGAAATGAATAAATGAATCAATCAATCAATCAATCAATTTATCAACAGATAGGAAAAGTCTTTGAATAACCCTTATTTCATCTAATCATAGAAGGCGCCCTTTAAAAAAAGATCCCCATAAGCTGCTTGAAGCTTTCGTTACCCCATTGCTGTGTGACAGCCGGTCGAACCCCAGAATAATTTAAGGCGTTGTTAAGGAAACAAGGTGCACGAAAATCCAATTTCCCGCCTAAATGAGATATGTATCTGCGTTATTGGGCTTTACTTCAGCCGAAGATAAGGGCGCCTGCCGGCCGGTGATCACAGAAAGGAAACGGTCTTGATTTTCCTCGGGATGCGGATAGATAGGAGACTATAGGCGTCCGCTGTGCGCAACTGAGATGGTGTATAGAGGATGGTGACTATGAATCTTGAACAAAAGAGTGCAACCAATTTCACAGAACTGTTCTATTAAACGCGAAAGAAATAGGGCTTGTTTCTTTTCCTGAGGCCATGTTAGTGTCCTGAAATGCACTCTTTCCTCTGACCAGCAGGAGAATATGTGCTTACTGCCGGGCTTAAGTGTTTCCTGAGGTGAACATAATAATCAAGCATGTAGAATATACCTTTTATCAGCCAGAGATGTTCTTCCACTCTGACGGAAAGGACAGAGGCCGTCGGGAAGGTAGAACATTGAGCTAACTCCCCGAATCCTAACGGATTTTCGGTTGAGGGGTTAAGCTATAGCAAGTAATTGGCAATTACGGATTGTAGGATTGTATTGTTATCGTCATTGTGGTGATGAATAAACCCTAACTACAGAATAACTACACAAAAATCAGCACCAAGGACAGAGATCAGCAGGAGAATATAACAACACAGTTACCAATATGAAAGTTGTAAACTGCACAGGCTAGCAAGGCAGATATCATACTAATATACTTAGTACCTTGCTGGAGCTGAAATGACGCATTGATCAATGACAATAAGTAAAGTACAGTAACGACATAACCTGCGATATGGGATATAGGGTCTATTTTTCCGCAGACGGATGGAGTTACCTAGCCGTATGCAAGCTTGACATACCTGTTGAGCTTCCCCAGCCGACCTGAATCACCCGAGCCCAGACGAAGCCTGTCGATAGTGCGTCTCACTCCGTCCTCCCAGGGTGCAGAGTCAGGCTGTGACGTGAAGTGGTCTCCGCCTCACACAAGCCACGCCCTGCAGGGTAAGAGCAAGGAATGATTGGTTGGTTGGTTGGCGGAAATGTGTGAGCAGGTTTGGACATTATCATGCAGACAGAAGAAACAAGTCTAGGAATACCAATTATGTCTGAATCAATATTCTCAAAAAAACTTTGGAATTTACAAGAGAGCATCTTAACTGCAGCAATGCGTAAACCTTGTCACATGAACTGGTCTTTTAGTGCACTCCTTAGACGGCAGAATGTCACTACTGGGCGGAGATGAAAAATGACCAATTTATACCGCAATATAGCCTCATGGAATGTCGGTACAGAGCACCTTAAGGCACCAATAGAAACCAAAATTATCATTCAGATTAGGGTACCAAGGCCCTTATTAAAGCAAAAGTACTTAATGCGGTTCATATCGATAATTTCTTGTGATAGGGGGCTCGTAATCTTGCATTGTAATAAAGCTTAATGGATGTTAATCTTTTTTCTACAAAAATAGACATTCCTCGGTATATTATCGGCCCAACATGGTGTACACCGTTAGTTGTATGACACTTGAATGTCTTTATCAACGACCATCGTTACAGGATGCAAGTAGGTCAACTCTAATGAGCTCACGCAGGGACTTGGCTTGATATCTGTATCCCTTGTTGTATAGTTTCGCATGTTGCCAGATGGACAGTCTTTTTACAGCCTGTTCATTTCTACTGGGGAAGCAACGACGTCTAACTATTCGAAGGCTAGAGGGAAGGTGTTTGGTGTTTTTGAGCTAACGTACGAATGACATACAATGACAATCAAACATCAGTTTCATTCTGTTTCAGATGCTAAAAACAATGAATGTACTAAAGCATGCATACTATAACACCACAAGTACAAACTTTGCAGACAATGTTGGCATTTAGTTTCTGCTCCTTGATTTACATTATCACTATATCTAACAGCTATCTATAACTATTTAATTGGAGTGTGGATTTAAGTTTGTTGCCACTTAACAAAGATCTACCAGAGAGTTTTATGGCGCATGAAGTTTATTATCTTGGCAATTAATGTGAATTTAATGAAGGAATACACATTGTGCAATTACTCGTGAAGTGCACTTATGAGGATACCGTAATTAGAACTTCAAATTAATTGCAACTTGGTGATAAAGATGATAAATCAAAGATAAGAAGTCATACACAACGTGTAATTTTACGTCCATCTAAAAGAAAGATGCCTCCTGATCACTTGTGATAGGTGTCTCACTGAAGGATGCAATAGCTATTAACAGTGATGGAGGCGAGTACTAACTATTGTCTGAATGACACAATGAATCTCCTCTTAGTTTTAATTCAAGCAAATGGCATTCATCCAGGATTGCTACAGGTCCCTTCGGACAGTTGTAATGGCCTTGTGGTTAAGGTTACTGAGTTGGTACCCGGAGGTACTGAGTTCGAATCTCTGACAGGTCCCGATGCTGTGCCCTTTGGAAAAAGGTCACTAATTTCCTCGCTAAATCAAGCTTAAAATGTGTACCTGGATTCGGCTAGGGCTGTCTCTATGAGATGACGTTTGATAGAAATCCCGTATTTGAAGGGAACCACATACAGATCAAGCATGTTAAAGAACCTACCATACTTAAATGCTAAAATAGAAGCAGTCCATCCCGGTGTGAGTGGATAAAAAAATCTGTCCGGATATACAGCTTGTACTCTTCAGTATTACACCATGAGACGTTTTACCGGATATGCAATACAAACAAATAAACAAAATTTTAGTTTGTCTTACCGCATAACGCAGCCAAGTTCAAGAAAGCTGCCAATCGCCGTCTGAGGAGTAGCCACTTAGGTAACAGTGCATCTCCCTACACGTTCGTAATCCGAGTTATTGGAGTTGTATAGTGTCGCAACGAAAACAAGAAGAAACCATATACCCGCGATAATTTGCAGATGCATGAAACACGACCCACAGAAGAAAACTGGGAACATCTTGAGGACTAACACATGGTGTGGAGATCGATCGCTGTTGCTTCCCCCAAGTCATTACATACCACCAATCGCCCCCGAATACAGCCCATAATTGCACAGATCCATTAACCTGGTGTAAATTACATGTATACGGCTGACGTCCTTGGCCATGTATAACATAGGGATATTGCGAGAGCGCCATCATGGTGAAGGTCGCTGCGTAGGATATCAGACCATCTGTTTTATTGTCACTTCTGCTCCCGATCTATTTAGTCCACCCATAAGTTACAGTTAGGGCAGGGAGACGGGATGAAACGTACAGCCAAAACGTGTTACATTATCACCACGCTGACATTTTACCAGCGTGACACGATGCCAAACTTTGATGAATTCATTAACTTGAAGTGAATCACTGATCGTATAAAACGCCAATATTGTACGTTTGCCTAGAGAGCAATAATTGTTGGAAGTAGGGGCCAGGATCTGACCTGGGAACATAGGTAGGTAGGCAGGACACAGCACAATTGATATATGATTACTAAAGTTTTGTATCTTAAGCTTTTATGCCATCATTCTCAGAACCCCCCTGAAACGTGTTCCACATCAAAATATCCAAGTTTGGGATCGTAGAAGTTACTAGAACTCTGCAAACTTTCCCCTAGTTTTCTCCCAGAAACGTGTGTAATTTGATATTTGTGTATTCAGCGAATAATCCCCTGAGATCATCTGACCTCCAAGAGTGCTGCCGTCTTAAAAGTTTTAATGCAAAAGTCGTAAAAGGATCATCCGTTGCTTTGGTAACGGCACTTTCTGTCTCACCAGCTTGTGATGAATGCAGTGGTGCAGTCAGGGTTCCCGAGTTTATTGTGAAAATCTCCGCAGGGCAGGAAAACGGCGATCCGTTGCACCTCTGACAGGTAATTATTGTGACGAATGCTCCTATAGATTACTGGTGTACATTATAACGGCACCTCTAACTTTGAGGTCAACACTGTCCCACCCAGTCTCAAGCGATTTTCCTGACTGTTGCAAATTGAAAAAGTGTCCTGTGATGACTCTGTAACAGGGATATGCGTATACATTTCTGACGGATGCAGAAGAGGTATGATGCACAAATTGCCCGGGAAAATGGTAACGGTTAGCTACGGATAATTCTAATCGTCTTAAAGAGGATTTTACAATGGCCCCGTAGAGACCAAGCTCTTGTATGCCGAGATAGTAATTGTCGATAACAATTCTGAAAGAGCAAGGAATAAATTATCACAGATATGCTTGCATATTACTATGCGCGGACAAGTACACGAATGTTTAAGGTGTAGAGTGTAATGTTCGGATGAAGGAAAATACTTTACCTCCTATTCAGGTATTTTTTGTGCCGCAGTCGCCTGGGAGAAGAGTCTGAAGTAAGAGATTGGCACGAAGACAGTCGATCCCATGGCCAAAATACGGCTGTGCTTTTCTATATTGCACAATGCTTGGACGCCCACGACAAACGTTAGACCAAACAACGTATCGAGGGAACGTATCGTGAAGTACAAAAATTGGCTCTTGATCCTGAAAGCTGACAATCAACGGCTCCGAGGCCGCAGCTTATTGGCACAGCGTCAGAGATAACACTGTGGTGGGAGTAAGAACGGATGTACAGCGCTGATCCCTTGGGTTTCCTCTTTACGACTTCGTCCTCTTTGGCGGTACCTTTATCCTCCTGTAATACTGCCTGGTGGAATCTAGACTTATTAGCAGATTAATAGATGCATATCAGCTTGTCACAGAAATTGTCGGAAGAGAGGACAATCTCCAGCAGCTAAAGGAAAGCTTTCCCGATGGAAACTATTTCACCTCTCAAAGAGAAGGGGCTGTACTAATCGATTCATGGAGCTAGCTTTTTCTCAAATGTGACGTGAACCATGTCATAGTCATAGTCATAGTACAAGGAGCTAGCTCACTGAAGTTAGCCAAACTTGGCATATGTTATATACTAATCGTCTTACAGAGCTAGGTGATCAATGCAGCTGCTACATCGATATACAATTTTACAGGGAAATGTGTTCACGCTTTGGAACGTGGTACAAACTCTGTGTTTCTTTAAAAACAATGTACTACCGCAATGTCAGGCAATTCAGACTAATCGCGGTACACTCGCAATGGACGTCCAGAAGTTTGTCTGGATCTACCAAGTAAGCCAATTTCCTATTATTGACACGTTCTTCATGTTATTGTTATTCCTCCCAGTGCCCTCGTCCCCCACATACATACATCTTCATACCCAGTAATGAATTCAGCAGGGGTCCCGTTTGGTATTGATGAGTGTGTGAGGTGCTTTATGAATTGTTTGATAAGATGTGACAGTTTGCATTACCCGGGCTGATCCAGGCAGCAGAACTTCCCTGGTGTGACTGGCTCAACCGAACATGGTGGGAACTACAGACATAGTGGCACCAGCAACGCGCATGTCATAAATCAACATCCAGGCAGTGGAACAAAACGTGCATAAACTTTTTAAACTTGTAACGTTAATTATGATAACAAGCATCTACGCTGTTTGGAAGGCTTGTCAGCTGTTTCAAAAGCTGTTGTGAATGATAAGCCGTTCATCTTGGATCTTTTTACAATGTTAGTTTTAAAAGTTGAAAAGAACGGCGGGCGAATAAAGTGGGAGCGGGTGCACCGGTGACAACTTGGCAGTAAACAGAACAGTGCCTGGTATGGATTCAATTGCTTCTTTTGGAAGGCTTTTGTTCAACAGAATCTCCTATTCTGATCTACGCACCGCGGCTGTACGTATATGGGAGGAGAATCCACTTCTCCATTATCGAACAAGAACAACGGTAATAAGGACTGTGTATGTGTGTGTGTGTGTGTGTGTGTGTGTGTGTGTGTGTGTGTGTGTGTGTGTGTGTTTGTGTGTGTGTGTTTGTATGTGTGTACTTGTGCATGTGCGTCTGTCTGTGGATCTTTTTTGGCCACCTGGTGGGTGACCTTGTTATCTGTGCAATATCTACCAGTTGAGATCTAAACTTATTTCAAACTGTTTATTTACAATGAGCTGAAGTTGATGGTTAATTAGAAAAGTTTGATCGTCTACCGTCTCGAAGGACGAAACATATGGCCACCTTCTGGTACCGTTAATCTATCAGCAAAATCCCCCCGGAAATATGAATATGATTTCCACCATAGCGTGACCTTACTTGACCCCGCCCATCCTCGGCGCTCCGGTGGGACAGAAGCACTAGTGGCGCGTAATCCCACACATCCCCTTAACTATCACGGAACATTTATCAACATCCCGCCTGCCAAAAAGTTTCCAAGAGCAACCTTGGTAGGTCCTGAAGCCGTTCGTTCTATTCTCACGGGTACATTATTTAGAGTGGCTCATATTCTCGGTTTTGCTCAACAGGTCTTACAGTTGAGCTCCTGGTTCCAATTAGTTGGTAACTGGGAGACCCCGGTCCAAGTCTGGGTTGGGCATCACGGTTGGGGCTGCACTCATCTATCGAAGGGGACGTAAAGTGGGAGTCCTGAGTTCGCGGTGAAGGTCTATTACTGAAACAGTGGGGAAACCTCCTACCCCAATGTGCCACTAGACTGTACAAGAGCAAACGAACGAACGAGCTAACGAAAGATTTGAACATTGCGATATTGTTAGATGAAGTAACCGTATCTATTGGACAATGCATGGGATGTGTAGCACCGTGCAATGCGAGGGAGAAGAAATGAAAGGAGGAGAGGTAACGTGCACGGCAGTAAAACACATCCCCCGTCGTCAGCTTTCGAGGATGAAGGTGATTATTCTTGTTGCATGCAGTGAAAATTGAAGCAAGAAATATGTTAACGTTATTGTTCAGGTAGGATGAGGCGTAACATCAGTATCACCACGTGACTCTGTCAATAACACAAACTTGGTCGCAGATGGAAGTTGTCTCATTCCATTTTGTAGATATGATGTAGGAATACGGTCACGGGTGGAAACATGAGTCGCCTGCGCATATCGATCTGATGAGATGAGTTCAGAACTCCTGTTCGTAAAATATACAGGCGTAGGATCCAATCCCGACGTGAAATGAACGAAATGATCCGATAAAGTGAAATATTGTAACCGTATAAGTGACGACAAATCGTAAGGTTTCATGAGCGATGAGTTGAGGAACAGAGACTTACTAAGATCATAAACGTCGTGATCAAATGGCTGTTTGCTCTTAATGTGACGTTGTTATATGGGAACTTCAGGAACTGAATATCCAAGAATTTTGAGAAGTTACTGATGGCTTACGGGGATGTCAACTGGTAGCAGCCTCACGTGCAGTTGATACCTTTGTTTCAATTAGGTGGTAACTTGGAGACTGCGGTTCAAAAATCCCGGGAAGGGCATCTCAATTGGGACTGCACCCGTCTATCGGAAGGGACGTAAATAGGAGTCCCTCGTTCGAGGAGGTGCCTCTTGGAAGTACATGTACGCTACAAGAGAATGGCTAGCAACCCTCAATTATATAGTGCTACTAATACTGAAACAGCAAGGAAATTTGATGCCCAAAGTGCCACTGAGCAGTAAAAAAGTCGGATGGTTTACTATACATGATACCAACATATATTTCCTTCATGAATGAAGGAACATTTCTTTCGGTAGTCACTCAAACACCCTGTTGATCGTTAACGGTACGTAAACTGAACACAATGAAGACCATGCAACAGTTTGAAAAAAATCAATCGGCCTATGTCAGAATTAGATTCGGGACTGTTCTTGTTGTTGAATCTTTGGCCGGGGGTAGATATAATTTTGTATTTCGTTGCCACACTATAAAAGTTTGATAGTCAAGGTATAATGATTAAACAAGTTGTTTGACACAGCAAAGACATGAAAAAAATCAGTTTTGTGCTCGTGAAACGCTACGTAATGAAGCCGTCAAGGGTGACAGAACACAAGAGAGTCAAATTTCCCCTGGGTACACCAAAGTCTTGTCGTACATGACAATATACATACATCGTACATACATACATACATACACGACAAGGCTGCAATAAAATTCTTGATAGGAGGGCCACTTGACACGAGTGAAATTTTTTACACGTATATAACATAACTATGCGTATGTGATGGTATCGACATGGGCTAATACATTATTCGTGCACAGTCATGCCTTCAAATACCGCAGTAACCAACCTAGGATTGATGTGTTCAAACATTCGTACTTTCCCGGAACTATCGTAGAGTGGAATTTATTATCAGCAAGCACAATAAGGGTATCTTCTCTGACTTAGATAGATGTGCAAAAGTTAGGTATGACGGGTCGTTCAGTGTAATATAACCAGCTGCTGCCGCGCCGCATGCCTGCGAAGCTGGTGTGTTACGCAGAAGGGCGGTTATGCCGGCTATATTGATACAGATACAGCTGATAAGTATCTAATATCAGCTCGTGCAAGCATATGATGATATAACACTAAAAATGGCACACACACGCACAAATCGGCTCCAGCTACAGGCTGAAATACGTCTCCAGTGCATTGTTAATCTTCTTTTTTAAAAGTCTATTCCGAGTCCGTCATCGCACTTCAACCAATAGATACAATAAGTTGCTTAAATCAGGTGTATCAGAAAGTACTCGGATGTGCAAAACTGTCAAGATAGTACTTGGCTGTGAAGCTGATGTTCCTTACTTGAAATTACTATTTAATATGGACAACTTTGCAACAGTGCATTTAGCGAATAGCGAATTTCCCCATCCAAAATGATATCATGGCATTGAGAGTTATAGAACAACCATATTCGCGCATAAGCAAGCTTTCCACAACATCCCATAAATGTCTAACGTTTTTAATGTCAAAGAAAACGTGTTTGTCTTCTTCATCCTAGGATTGAAATCTTCATCCGGCAACATTAGTCGTTACACAGTTTTATTGGATTTCATTATATGACCGCAACCAAGTGTAAAATGCTATCAGAGGCTCGACCTTCGTTACGGTTGTAAACGCAGGATCGGCCCAGATGGTTGGACATGGAAGTTAAGGATCCAGCTGAGGCGGAATCATGGGAAAAATGTAGCAGAGGCCGCTTGGGTCGGCGGGTTGTTGGAAAACGGGTATGCAGCGCATTTAGAGTCATGGTAAGGGCTAGGAAAATTAATGCTGTGCGTCCAATTACGGTCCTGGCTGAAAAATAGGGTTGGTAGGTTTTGATTCTCTATTTTCTTTAGATTTCGGCCGAAGTGATCTCGGCCGAAGTGATCCAACAAATTAAAGTAAAACACATCAAGACACTGGTATTTTTAACAGCGTATACTTTTACCACACAGATATGGTACAAAAACACCTTTCTACTACAACAGAAATGAGTTGAACGTGTTGGAAACCGGTTCCACAACATTTTCATCTCTCAGATGTCAGATCGAAAAAAACTATGTCCTTTATCATTATGTCAATCAAGAAAGGTAAGGCCCATTGTTCAAGTAACCGAAAAAACACACCTTGTTTTCCCAGAGCAAGACTCTGTGGCAATCAGTTAAAATCATGTACCTGTTGTACCTACACGCGGAGCTGCAATGGGACCACCTTATGGAAAATGGGACGTGAACCTGTTAAGTTCACAATCGGAAGTTTTACTTGCTATCAATCTTTAAATGCAGGGGTCATGGTCCTTCAATCCTCTTCGCCCTATACTGGTCTTAACTTGTTTTGATGAATCCATTTTGAATTGCCGACAAATCCTGGGAGCCATATAGAGTACTTTTACAGTACAATAAACACTTTACCTTCTGCTCAGTTCTAGCCACTCGAGTTCCATTATTCCTGTTTCCTTACCCCCAGTAGACACAAAGTGCAGTTCGTTAGCAACAGCCGCCATATTTTCTGCACCAATAAACGTGTAGGCATGTCTGGACAACAGTTACGAGCTGGAGGCCACTCACCCCTGTCTCGTTTGCACATGCATGATGGCTGTATGTCACCAGTCTATGGCGAAGTTTAACTCGAAAGGTACCTTTGCAGTGTTAACCCTATTGCCCTTACCATATAACACAATCTAGCAGTCACACAACTGCTGACTGTAACGATGTCGAAAAACATTTATCAGATAGCTCACTTGACAAAAGCAAGATACGAAGCGACCACAATGATAAATGTGGAGCCGGTAACGCGATTGATGAATTCACCATCTGGGACATTAACCTTAAAGTTTCAAGGTGCTTTACTATTCAGTTGTCAAATACATGCGCGGGGTAATGACTAAAGAGCTGTCCAACAATACGTGAGCTATCCAACAAGTGACTAATCCTTCTATGGTATCAGTAACAACTGCCCATACCAGAGCAGTGCACATCATCACAGCACTGCAGGGGCGTCAAAATCAACACAATCTAGCGTTCCGGAGAAGAACTACAGCGATGCACGCTTGTTAGAAGTTTCCTTCATTGATTATATCAATGGCTTAAGTTTTCAAAATTGAGGTTTGAATGCCGTGTGATCACTAGCTTGAGGTTATGCAGGTTTTTATCGTCTATAATTCCAACTGCCGTGACCAGATACAGATACAGACAGATGCCGTTCTTCAAGATGCAATCAGCCGGTGTCTTCTGAAATATTGACAAGTTGGAATTAGGCTGGGCCAGAACGCCAAAAATGTGTCAAAACTGTTCCATATACTCATCCATCGCGCTATGGAATGAGTGGGCATCATCCCAGGTGCAGTAGAGTGGTGTGCATTCAAAAAAGCTTGTTGTAAAATAAATATTTTGTCAATTAAGGAAGCTGTAGCCCGCGTCGTAGGGGAAGACATTAGATACTTCTTTCTTATCCGTTACCATCTTTATTTCTGACTTAATAGTTCCGACGCACTGGTTTGTTTATTCCGTCCATACGTGCATGGCATTATTTACAGAAGCAGGCGTGTCGGGATGTAATGTGAAAGATATGGCTGAGTTTACCTGTGGGCTATTCTGTCCATATCTATAAATCACTGTAGTCCGGGTCCTTGGAGTAAACCGTTCATCTTCAAACCTGAGATGCGCACTTCACTCATACCAAGCAGACGTTTGGGACTATACCTGACCTATGGGGGCTTTCTTTGGAAGAGTTCAACAAAGCTACTGTACTGTGTATCTTTGTGCATCAGATGGTAAGGAGTGGTGGAAGCTACAAAAGAGCAGAATGATGTTCATGTAGGAATGAAACTGTGCTTTCATCTATCTGGGACCTGTCATGTGGACTATCCGTCTAAAATCTTGTTAAGATAATGTTTTGCTGTTTTGCTCATGTCAATTTGGATACCTACAGTACTGGTTAAGCATGGCCTCCTTAGATGTAATCAGCTTTTTACTTATTTAAGCTTATGTCTTCCTCAATCATTATACTCAAGACAAGAAAGGACAATAAAGGTTTCATCAGTTAGTGTAATCCTCGTCCACTGATGAGTTTATCCGTAAAGCCTTCGACTATCCCTCTAATCCATGTGTGGGACAAATCCAGGGCAAGAGATCATGGACTCAGCTGCACTCATGTCAATCAACAACAATGGAAAACTCAGCAAACAATACGTATAAGAGGAAACCAACCCAACATGTAACCCTGCCTATGAGGTAGAGCAGCTGTGATAACCAGAGGAAGCTAGGTCAATGTAGTCATGGTGGAGAGAAGAAAATCTGAGCACAACTTTATTGGTGAACAGAGGACAATGAGGCAATGACCTCTACGTAATGAAAGTGATACTAGGATAGTTTTATAAGTCCGGTGCAATGAAACATCTCTTTTCAAATCAAAGAACCCCGGCATTTCCGGAACGAAAGAACTACAGACATATGCATCATGTATATTTTCTATTGACAAACCTGGGCTTTGTGGTAAGTGTACGTAAAGGTAATTAAATTTCAATTTTAGAAGTCAACCTTTGTGAAGTGTTTTCGTGCTTTTCTGCTGAATGTATTTTTTTTGCTTCTATTTGTATGGGATATTTTACACTGTGTCCGGTACCATTGTCGCACTTTCCAACCCATCACGGACTAGGTCCCAGTGATTTGTAGATGTTTTAGTAGTGGCTTTACTGCTTTGCACTGACCAATTTGTTGAGGACCAGCATTTGTATCAATCTCCTTTTCTTGTTTGCCTCTTGTGTTTAATAAGTACCTTATCTCCGTGTGCTATACGCAAAACATCCCTTCGATAATAAGGTTATTTGGCCAGCTGCATATCAGTGGGTGTTTTGTCTAGATACAGCATATATATCCATCTTTCATGTCTTTGTTCGGTGCACCCTATATGGAAATTGTACTGACCTCTTCTGGCACTATATAGGCTAAAGTTCCTATTAAATCGGATAGGGGTCATGGAATGGAATTGCGGCTATAAATTTGTCTTACAATTTGGTCAGAGAGCCGGCACCGCACGGGTTATGGGTCTTAAAACAAAGTTAATCCGATCTGCACTTCTGTGGGCAAAATTAAGTGAGATGCCGCCCTCTGGGAGAGACCGGACCGCGAATGGGTCATTCATTAGACCGGAACGTAACAACGATGGTCTTTGTAGTTGCTCACAGTTTCAAGCTTCAATAAAACAAAACCTATTCTGCACTTAGGTAATATATATATATATATATATATATATATATATATATATACATATAAGACACATCTATGTTACGTTTAATTCCAGTTTACCAGGCAATGTTTGGTATCTTCATTTCTGTAACGCATTACAGCACTTGGGACATGTACAGAAAACTTGCAAACGTGCATCTATCATGGACCTTTCGATTAATGAGGTGATATTCTGAACAATATATTCTCAGAATTGGTCTACAAAGTGATACATTACTACGAAGACACAAACAGATTTGGAACCTACTCGACAGAAAAGTATCGCGAGCTCCGAGGTACATATCATTGATTTGATTTACCTACACCAGAATAATCAGCTTCAACACACGGCCATAGGCAAGCGCAAGTCTGGAGGGAGAGTAATTCCTTACGTGTTATGAATCACCGATTAGACGCCAGAAATATGCGTCCTGGTGGAATTCCCATCTATATGCACATGCTACTACAGCCAAAGTTACAGTTATGATGCAGTTGTCCTACATCTCCAAGCCACTATGAACGACACATGAAGCGGCGTGCAGATTTAGTGGTGACCGCCTCTGCAACACCGACTTCTTATTCTACATGCAGAGGTTGGGTCGGGAGATACTTAGTGACCGGGATTTCTTACCGTTTCCTCATCCCGGCCACTACTATCCCCGACCCAACCTCTGCCTAGAGAATACCAATTTCTATCAATGTTCCTTTACTGCTCCTTTTCTTTTCAACACACTGAGATGCATCTTCATCGACAACCATATGAGTCGTGACTACAGCAAACTGCATACGTTACAACCCAGCCAGCGAGTCAAGTTTATCCGTGTTGGTTAAAGTCATTCTGAAGCAGAGCTGGATAAGTCTACTTTTTGTGTTGAAAGTTACAGTATTACTCTGAAGCATGGTCATTGGTATGCGATGACTTGAGGTATGAGTTGAGTAAGATTATTGGACATCTTGACGATGATCCAATTGCTTCATCAATCCAATCGGTACTCCAATTAGGAAGTAACTGCCCAACCTTCACAGCCAGACACCGTGACTGCTGGACGGCTGAAGGAAAAAGCCGCTCCTCCAGTGTACTTGGCAGAGTCCCAATACTCACCGGGAGAGCATTGATGTCTTTTCAAGTGCTTTTTACCGCGGCCCCAGGTCCTTTCCATACGCACTGTACAATCAAGGGCAAATTGGATTCTTCTGGTTGAAAACATATTTGATTTTACTTGTCTTCAACTTGAAAGGAACTTTTCCACTGATGTTTCCACATTCGGCAGTCGCTTGTAGGTAAATGCCCTCTGACTGTAGCACTCAGTCGCCAGCAGAGTACATGTTGTCATCCATTACTTAAGGAACAAAACTTCAACTCCTTTCTACTTGAAAGTAAAGTTTTTCCTCCTATCCATCTTTGGCTACCCAAAAAGCGATATAGTCACTCAGTTATCGACAATGCCAATGATATACGGTGCAGATGGATTGCTTTTGCCATCAGATACCGTAACCTTTGCCTGGGTGCTTTCGGACTTTCGTGACGCTTTCAATCATACTCCCTGGATGTCATACTCTCTCTGAACTTTTTCTCTTACAGATTGCCTTGTTGACTATAATTTGTGGACGGTGCTTCAGCTGAGATCTGCTAACGTACCAGTCATGGCCATACATGCTGCCTGCAGCAGAATGATCTGGATTCCAACAGGGACTTTGAAACACCAAGTCCTTCAAGTTGACAAAAGCTGCAGACCAACGTCTTACACTTGCTTTCAACCAATTTGTCGTACCTCAAACATACCTCGAACTTTTATGCCTGACAGAATGTAAAAGCCAAGATGGCGCCAAGATTCCCTGCCGCACCCACTGGCGTGATTGTGACTGATGCTTTCAAGATTGTTTGCTCTGAAAGGCATCGACTGTTTCAGATCCATCACGTTGTATCCAGAGGTCTGCCTTTCTATTAGATATCAATAGCTATCACAAGCCGAGTGTAGGAGGCAATAACGAAACTGTATGTCATAAAGCAGATAAGATATACTGATATGCATGTTGACCTAATTGTACATAATTGCATGGTATCTCTCTGACTTCAGCTTACCAACATTAGTATTGTAAACATAAATACCTCCGGACATTATCCGGGGTGCCTTACATGTTTTCCTATCACATGTTTTATAATCATTGTGTCATCCCTGTTGCAGCCGAACGATCCGCGGCTTAGGACAGCTATCCGGTCGATCCGCCGGAGGGGT
The DNA here is from genome assembly GCF_000003815.2 of Branchiostoma floridae. Taxonomy (NCBI): domain Eukaryota; kingdom Metazoa; phylum Chordata; class Leptocardii; order Amphioxiformes; family Branchiostomatidae; genus Branchiostoma; species Branchiostoma floridae. Next base: position 24,358,029 of record NC_049980.1, on the reverse strand, counting down.
TAACCTTTTCAGGACTGTATTGAACAGCCGATGGGTGTCATTTTGCCGCTGCTGACTGACATGTGCGGGGGACACATGCTCATGCTCACGGAGTAAAGCGTGTAATAAGACACGTAAATACGCACACATTTTAGCTATTCCGACTGAAAGCTTTCCAGCGATTAATTTCCTTGTAAGTCTAACGTTCCCTTTGAGGATATTTTCAATGTGCCCTCCGGGATAGATCAGATTCAAACCAACAGTAATTTAACGAGAATGTAATCACTGTTGTCTTTGTAGTTGCTCAAAATTTTCCGACTTGTAGTATACAGGATTTGCCATGATTACGGTGAATTTCCCTTCATTCACATTGATTGCCCTACTTTCTTTTTGCAAGGCAGTGCCAATTTGTTTGTTTTTTAAATCTAGACTACAAAAAAAGTCTACATGAACAAATATCCAATGTTTAGCGTTCGTATGATTTCTCAGAAAGGAATTGCTAGCTGTGCATCAGTACGTAGGTATCGTTATGTTTGGGTCAATGCCTCGTAATTTTGATAGCGTTATCCATTAGGCTAGTTAGTTGGGTGAGTAGTATTCATACATACGTACACGATTGGGAACTACTATTCTGGTCCTGCTTTATAAGGAAAACCATCATCATCATCATCATCGTACATCCGAAATTATAGGGGATATACTTAATTGTATATGGGCAAATCCCAGAGGTCAGTTCAGTAAACATATCAACCGAAAGCCTATATACCGTAAATTTCTTCAGACAATCCCCATTATTATTTCTTTGAAATTTGTTTCTATTGAATCTCCACACTTTATTGCATCAAAAACTTACCGTAAACCAGATGTGCTTACGTCTGAATCATATCTTAAATTCTCAGAGGCCAGAAGCATTTTTGGCAGTCATAAACAATGCTGGGACTCACACAGTATTTTTCTAACAAGATAGTGTAAAACTCAGATCCAAATAGGTTTCAAATGAGACTGTGCAGTCAAAACTATTGTAACAGCAGAGCTGTACAATTCAGCAAAAAAATCTTTCAATCCATGTCACTGCATTATGGAAATAAACCAGGCTACTACTACTACTACAACAAATTATACGACGTCTTTAATAATGACTACATCGATTCCCATTGACCCATTTTCCGGAGAAGCATCCCTGTGGCTTACCCGCATGCCTGTGGGGATAACATTTGAGCTGAAGACTATTTCTCCCATGAGACCTCGTTACATCAACTATTTAAGCTGTAGGCGATACTCTCTGTGATTCATGCATTTGTCAAATAGTATTGTATCATTCGAAGGAATATTACCTTGATCTAAGAAAAAATTGCAACTGGTTGTTATCTGTTAAGGTACCGTGAATATTTTGCACTGTATACCGTAGAGAATTAACGATTTTGGTAATTTGAATAGCTGGTCCGTAATTTGAATAATTGAACTCCTTTTTGTGATGTACGTATTCTTAAGTCTCTAGTACATTATCTTTGCATATGGATGTCCTAATCGATTCGTAAACAAGCGCTTGGAAAACATTTTGTGTAATCAGGCTTTTCTCGAAGTCGTTTTATGTGTTCTTGTACTAATCAATGGGTGGCTCAATAGAACAGCTGTTGCAGTGTATGTTGCTAGTGACAGCCATTATAGAGAACATTAGTCAACATGATCTTATTTGTGCATCAAGATAATGTTGAACCGCCAAACCAAAATGGTTGAAGACATTTTGAAAGGCACTAAACAACATTAGCAGTGTTACCAGTAGATTCTGTTCATCCTCTGTTCCAGATAAACTACATTTAGTACCACGAATTACACAGACATCATCCATCACGAAATCCCCATTAAACATTGTAATTGCTAATTAAAGAATGGGGCGTCTTGGGATATCTGTGTGGATGAAAACGTTGGTGCAATTTTCTAAGCTTGTACGGGTCAATAGTTCACACTGTTGAAACTGCTTTATCTACTGCCTGAACAATCATTCGCAGTTTCTTTATGTAGTTTCTGTCCATTTCACTTTAATTTATCCATCATTCCTGGTCCCACAAATAAATATGTCTTTGCAAAATTTATTAGCAAAGATCTAATGTTAAAATTTAATTATAACGCTGATAGCGATGATCTTGTTTATGATTGACTACTTTATCAGGCCATCAATTTTTCATCAATATTATCTCAAGCGTCCATCCATATTTCATTTTTACATCTTAAAGGACGTATCTAAATAACGGCTTCCATTGCTGATTGTACTTTTAAAATCTGCATTTGGTTTTTAATTATCTAACATGGTCTCACTCATCAGTACTGTTTAATGTGCATGTAATAGGATGTAAACACGACCATAGCGACCTTATTATAGGTGGCTGTATATTTGAATAAGCTAGGTCCGTAAAGATTCGATACACGCATAAATATATATCTGAATCAATGTGTGGAGGACTACCTTATTTTGATTTTAAATCGAATTACAACAGATAAAACGTTGATTGTGAAGTCACATTAGCCGTTCGAGAGAAAATGTGGAAAAAGAAGTCCTGTAATTGGATTGTCGAGATCGCCAAACATTACATTGCATTATTGCTCACCACTCGACCAGTAATTAAAACACAGACATAATGAGGTCCATCTTACCATATATTCACATTAGTCATTACTGACTAAAAGGAAGAAAATGCACTTCGTGAATAATTGAAGGATCTTTTATCTTGGTGAACTACGCTGACATTACAGGTCTTATGTTGACATTTTAGAATGAACGACTGATTTGTTTGAAAAGTAATTAATGTGCCATAGAACGTGGACTTTCTTTGGCTTAAAACACAATAGACAAAAGCTTTCAGTATGGAAATACCAGGAGCTTAACAGTACACTGTCTTACAGCGATAGAATATTCCCAAGAAATTATCCGTTGCTTAACCACCCAGGAGAAAGAATAGGCTGCAATGTCATACAAAAGAGATTGTCTCTAAGGGGAGAAAGTTGACCCAGTTCAGTTCTTAATGGTGTTGTGCTGTGCCTACAGTCTACTAGTATATTGTGCGTGTTATGTAAATCATCACACACGCACAGGACTGCATTAATGGATTTTGGTCATGGCAAATTCCAGTACAGCCTAATTTGTGTGTGTGTGTGCGTACATATTCAGAGTAATTGGCTTCACGCCGTGACAAAGTGACACTATAGCTCAGTGTCACACTGCCTTTCTTGGTTAGGATTCAATGTCTTTTGGCGAGGATTCGCCGAAAGCAAGTAATCATTGGATGCACACAACAGCTATATGCTTATGTTCGTGTATGCAAACAGATGTATCACTATGATGTGGTAGCAAGTAAGCATACATTCTCCACCCCATGAAATATTGCACCCATGGAAGCATATACAACCTGTACAACAAAACATGTATACATCCAGGTGGGCTAGAGAGGAAGGCTTGCTCCACTTTCATTGAATCAATTTTTGCTGGAGTATGGCGAAGCAAAATAATGCAGTGATAATTAGAATTGCTGCATGATAGTTCAATCTACTTTCCATCCCATTTTATCTCGAGAATATCGGAATTCACCGGATCAAAAACGGTTGTCGCTCCATATTATCTGGCATACCTTTGCATGTTACCCAAAAGCCGATCACCATAGAATCCAGTGACGGTGTGATTTTTGACATCTATAAACTTAAGCAAAACGACTTCCTGAGGACCTCTGTCAATGCTCACTGCCACAGTTCTGTAAGGTTCTTCAAACGCCTGCCTGTATGGTTATGTTTCCTGGTCGAAGCTACCTAACATCCATAGATCTCAAAATCGGCAATAACTACTGACATATTCTGAATCTATTCACATAAATCCCACAATTGAAAATACCCATTTCCACAGAAGTTGCACATCGAACTACAGCATTTTTGTACGGTTACTGTACTGTAATCATGGTACCATTGCGGAGATGACAGACAAAAGACAAAAGACGCTGCTCACCTGATGATGCGGGACCCACGGAGTAGCTAAGCTGCTAGGTTGCGATGTTGAAGCGTCATGAATGACGTATGGTCACGCCTTCCCGCCCAATCCGTGCCGAGCCGGACACCTGTAACACGCCAAACTGCACTTAGGGAAATCACTGTGCGTCATGATCAACAATAGAGCAGCGATATAACGATAATACATTGTAATCGATTAATATAGGTCCCGTTTTGTGGGGGATCAGGACGATTCGGCCCTCTGCCAAATCGGCCCAGTCCAATCAGCCAGGGTTAGGTTAGGGTTTAGGTTACGGTAACTACTTAACCATGGTGTTGGGCCGAACTAGCCTGATTATGCTTTGGTCACATTTCCCAACCTGGGGTCCGGCCAGGCAGCATTCAGCAACGAAATGTACAAATAAATGACAACAAAACACATCGAACATGATAAAATCTAGCCATGAGCATAATTTTTCTATATGTATATATGATAAACAATTTCATTTTTCCTTTCCACAAACATCCCGGCCGGATCCCGGTTTGGAAATGTGACCGCAGCATTAGCCATAGGACGAGTTGGTAAAGACCGAAGCGTCCGACATTCGACATGTTAATACACAATGGTCACTATCTCATACCACTATATCTCTTATTCTTGTTTGTCTCTCATACTCTAATATTACAATAGTAAACCATTAGAGACTCTTGCACTGTTCTACTAGTCATGTACTGTGGAACGTAATAAGCAAAACGTACTCAAGATAAGCCAGAAGAACCAGTATGTTACCAGTGTCCATATGTCCATATGTTCGTATGTCCATATTTAAGCCCCACTCCTAAAATGAGCACAGGACAAGTCCTTATATTTATTTCCCTGTGCGCAAAGTTGAAGAAAGAAGGTTGTGTTTTTACCAAGCCCTTTTCTAGTCTTACATCGATACATCCACAGATAGCTACTGGGCGGTGGACATTGTAATTACACGCTACATGGGTGATTATGCCGCAAAGCAAAATTGCCTGAATTCATTGCTGAACTTTGGTAGTGAATTACCCGATCAAACAAAGAAAAAGTATAACAATTGCATTACTTGTGATAGACAAAATCGACAAAATAGATAGGTACAACGATAGATAGACAGAAAAATGCCTCCAACCTTGTTACCATAAAACAAAGGAGCATGATCGAATTCAAGAGCAATTTTTCTTCAGAGAATATTGATTGGGACCGTCGGGGACTTAAGTGAACGATAGCCACACCTTCAGGGTCTTCGATGCGCACTATGAAGAATTTGGCTAGCTATACAAGAAAGGTATTCTTTCATACAGGTCCAATTTGAACTTATTTTAATTGTGCATTTGAAATCAAATTCTCGAATATCCCAAAATATGACGTCATGACTTCCTAATAGCTGTTTCACATTTGCTTAAAGAGTCTAATCATACGAGTAATATTTTGGGGGAACTTTTGACAATCCTGCCTGGCAGGCACTGACATTACACACGATACTAGTGGGAATTCTCCTAGTATGTAGAGCACACACTAGTGGTGTCCCATATATGCATACAGCGATGATTCTATGATTGATATAATATGCTGTATTGATTTTGTAGCGACATGCCCATCTACCACCTACATATCCGCATAAATGATGTAGACAAATGATTGGGCAATTAATAATCGTTCAATGCATTTGCCGATATTATAATGGAGATTAATCATTGGCTATTATTTACCTCAAACCGATTCGAGGTAAAAGCTGTTGTTTGCACAATGAACTAGACAAACCGCACCTGGTAGGCACGAGTCTGCATTGGCCTCAGTGCAGTATTGATGGGGCGGAACGTGATCATCGGTAGAGCCTCACTTGGACCCAATTAGTCTATTCTTGAGCAATCTGATGAGAAAATACGAGCCCGTTCCGTTCCTTTGGAGAGCATCATAGATTATCAGCCGGACAGGTTTCACCCCCCTCCCTCCTGAATTGTGGGGTAAGGCCAAACTGATGTGAATATGGATGCCATCCTCTGGGCACCTCAAAACTGATGCCAGCTTACGAAAAAACGCAGGGGTCAACAAAGTGTCTGATCCTTGATTGTGGAATCTAATTGTGCTTAGGAATGGTGAACAAGTGTGAAATCTAGTTGTGGTCGGGAAAGGTGAACAAATGTCTGAATATACAGAACATCCTAAGCCAAACAATTATTTCATTTTTGTTTTTAAAAATCTTCTTTGACAAATGTACAAACTTTGCAAACGGAGCTCGAAATATATTTTTAGTTTACCTTTACTGATACACATGGTAAAGATCACTTGTACCAAACATATTGCGTGCACAACACGAACCGCACAAAGTGGCCAACCAATGATTTTAATCTTACGCACTTAACTATGGTTATAGACATAACCCTCGTGGTACAAATTTAAGTTCATTGTATGTTATCGATAGGATTCAACCTGCTGTCTATCACTATAAG
>NC_049980.1:24349482-24351500 GCF_000003815.2 Branchiostoma floridae | reverse complement strand
CGTTTTAACCCTATTCAGACCGGGCTTTTTTGGTCATCCCTGGACCGGGGGGGGGGGGCTTTTGAGGCCCTCCACTTCTAAGTCCTATAACTCTTGAACGACGTACCGTAAGGCCACCAAATTTTTAGGACATAATGTTGACGTAATATCTAACAAGTATGTGACGTTTGACGTTACGTTAACGTAAGATGACGTAATTATGACGTCATCAATTTGATCATATTGGCCAAACCCATGAAAAAAGGGTATTCTCAGAAAACTTCAAGTTATGCTACATAAATGTAACAACAAGTGCAGATAACATAATAATAATGTTTGTTACGTCTTGCGTTGCCAATAGCAACATCAATGACGTCAATATGACGTCATAAAATGACGTCATGCACATATAAGATACGAGTTGGGCTCCGCCATATTATATTCACCACCTTGAATTTTTTTGAATACTTTTTTTGCAACAAATAATCACAAAGGGCAATGGAAATAGACTAAATTCATTCATTTAGATGGTTTTTGATGAAAAAATACCAGGTAGTTACAACTTTTAAGGGAAAATTAGCGTGTTATTCTTGATCTGGCCATTCGGTCCGCCATCTTGGATTTTGGCTGATGACGTCATCAAATTAGCATAATTTATGCATATATAATTATGAAAGATATGCTAAATAATATAAGATTTTATTTATGTAATAAAATCGCAGTAATATAGCAAATAAATGTGAAAAATACATTGTTAGAACCAAAAATAGTGATTTTTGGCAAAACTGCCTGTCAACAAACGGTTGCCATGGCAACAAGAAAAAATGGAAAATTTGTCAAACTTTTTGAAATTGTTGCCAACAATATTTCAGGAAAACTCACTAAATTTGGTGGCTTTAGCGTAAGCCGTTCTGGCGTTATAGGACATCGAAGTTAGCGCGGGCCTCAAAAGCCCCCCCCCCCGGTCTGAATAGGGTTAAATTTGTACCACGAGGGTTATCATCTTGTGTAGTATGCATATCGCCACTTGCACCAAGGACGTTATATGAGATCTCATATAACGTCCTTGCTTGCACCAAACATAAAAAGTTTAATCTGTATGGAGTAATTGTAAGACAATATCGTATGCTTTACGATCACCATAACACTGTTCGATACACTACAACAGTAGTATTCCTTTTATACATCTTCCTTCAGCATATATTTGCTCATTTCATAGACTTAGTATGGTAGCAAATTTGTTTTGGGGAAACAGATGAACTTTGATACACACGTGTATTTTAGTCATATGATCAAGTCAGAGTAGCCTAGCTTATGAACAGTTCAAACAGAGCGGTCTCACTAAATACCGAAAACAACCGAAAACAACCGAAAACAACTTGAAATATACCGAAAACAACCGAAAACAACTCGAAAAATACCGAAAACAACTCAATGCTACCTAAAAAATATCAAAGCAATCATGAACAACCTATCAGAACCCGAAAAAAGCCGGAAAACAACTCGTAAACAACAACGATGTCTATTTTATCTTCATCTACTGGTTACTCTCCCTTGAATTATTTTCTCCACGGCCGAAGGAGAGAATGGAGTGATTCTGAAGGAAGGATTCTTTCAGCAAAGGGGATGTAGCCGGTGAAAACACATTTCCATCGATCACACGCTGTTTTATTGTGTAAAGCAGAATCTTTATTTTGATCATTTAGTTTAATCTGGGGCCTCTGTGGTAATACACGTTTGCGGTTTTTCCATTTAAATCGATTTGTTATGGCAGCGGAAATGCGTTATAATTGAGCAAGAAATATACTAGATTGTTTTGGTTGCTAGAAAAAAATGTAGTATTAGCTAATTAGCTAAATAGGCAGCAGAATTTGCCAGCAGTAATTAATAAGCAAACATTTTTTCCAAGCAGAGATTTCGTCGGGGGATAGCAGTGACTGCTATTTCTTGTTGTGTCCAATACTACACCCCACTCCTACCGTTACCTCTGCTTGGAGTTGCACAAAAGATGCCAAGTAATATAGATATCCATTGATGAG
>NC_049980.1:24348458-24349333 GCF_000003815.2 Branchiostoma floridae | reverse complement strand
CCATCGTAGACTAACTCCTGTCCAAAATAAAGTCAAAATTATTAAATAGTAGCCCACTGAAATGATTGTCTGTTGTTTATGGTTGTGTCGAGTTGTTTTCGGTAATTAGTGAAAGTTGTTTTCGGTTGTTTTCGGTAATTAGTGAAAGTTGTTTTCGGTTGTTTTCGGTATTTAGTGAAAGTTGTTTTCGGTTGTTTTCGGTATTTAGTGAAAGTTGTTTTCGGTTGTTTTCGGTTGTTTTCGGTATTTAGTGAGACCCAAACAGAGCGGAAAGGGAGCTGGGAAAGGACAATTACCAAACGATCTTTAATCACCATCAGACTGTTCAATACAATTCAGCCACAAGGGAATGAAGACAAATGTTATAGTTGCGGTAACTCAGCATCTTTGAGACACATATTCTCAATATGTCAGGAAAGCGCATCCAAATATTCAATTGACCCACCCTTTTTAACGTCACTTTTTGGAGAGTTAGATAGGATTACCATCGATTCCCAATTATCTTAAGAAAACATCTAATTGTTAAATGGGGTCTTGAAATCATGCGCAGAACTTTTACACACACAACTGCACACACAGACACACACACACACGCACGCACACAAACGCACACGCACACACACACACACGCACACACACACACGTACACACACAAACACACACGTGCACACACACATACATATATACACATACACATACACATAACCTCTAAGCTTCGTCCACATTTGAAACACAAAACAAGTAGCTGAGTTTTTATCCCTGACTCCATCAATTGGCAGAAAGAGCATGGTCTTTGTAAATATACATATGGTATTTGTGGATTGATAATGACATTAGGCACATGTTGCCCGGGGACAGGTCTTGATTGTTTCTAT